>NC_086444.1:1071119245-1071419245 GCF_028390025.1 Pseudophryne corroboree
CACTTTTTGCCCGTTTTTAAATCAAATTTACATTCAACCTATTCAATGCCCTTGCCGTTTCCGGCACTGGCGAAAACTGCATGTATCGGCGAATTCGCCTCTCATATACATGTTTTGGTGACTTCGTGGGCGTTTCCGCCCGTCTTTGTCATCATTTTCATCCATGCCGATTCGACAAAATTAAAAAAAAAAGTGAAACAGCATGGGCGAAAATGGATTAAAAAGCTTGCAAAAATGCCTGTAATTGAATACCCTGTGTAAAATTAGTGCAGTTTTTTTGACCAGTCAAAAAAAGTCACTTGAATATACCCCTAGACTCTGATCTTTATGTAATTATGTAATCTGATTGTATGTAATTCACATCAGAGCAGCCAGGCAGCATTCTCTCCCTGACTTCCAAAAAAGAGTCAACTTCTTCTTCTTGTTTTGTAGTCCAATTATATCTACTGACTCTATCTGGGTGCACCACCAAATTGACAATTCTAGGGCTTTTACCCTGCAATGCTGTCTATTTTGGTTTTCTATCAATTTATTACTTATGATATTATACAGACTGGTGCAGAATCAAATTTGTTTTTTTAAATGATCAAATTGGAAGGATAAAACTCGGTAAAACTATATTCTTATTAAAAGGTTTATGGCTAGTACTGTAGTTATAATGTAGCTAAGACATTTATAGACTTTAAAACCTTGGTTACTTTAAACCATAAACCTCCAACAGTAATATACAAAATGCTGTAAAACTCACTTAGTTATTCTGCAATGCCCTTCCACAATAACAAATTGTAATTGAGAGTATCCATTTATAAGGCAATGATCCTTGTCCAATTGTACCATATATTGTTAAATGGTTTCTATATGTCAATGACATTTTGTTATTGTGGTATTTTAATTATGCATTAGCAGCAGCATCTGTCACTCAGCGTAAACGGCAGATTTCATACTAACAGTGCTCAGCAGCAAAACAAGTGTTTAGCCATAGTACTATGATACATAGAATAGCAGTTTCTCAATAAATGTATTAGCCTATCACAGGTGCATGTATGGTAGGGGCTAATCTAGACAAGAGAAAAATAAAAGAAGTTCCTCCAGCACACTGCAAAGGACCAGCAATTGAGATTTATATACAATGAGATTTAGGGGGACATTTACTAAGCAGTGATAAGAGCGGAGAAGTGAGCCAGTGGAGAAGTTGCCCCATCAACCAATCAGCAACTCTGTATCATTTTATAGTATGCAAATTATAGATGTTACTTCAGTGCTGATTGGTTGCCATGGGCAATTTCTCCACTGACTCACTTCTCCGCTCTTATCACTGCTTTGTAAATGTCCCCCTTAGTGGCATTTTGGAGGATCCTGTCGTGCCACCAGGTGAGTTAACTCTCAATTTAGAAATTTAGAAAGGATATAAAAATATGACCCAAAGTAGGTGCTATTATCTTGCAGTGTAGTACCAACAGAGCAGACATGCCTTACCATATGTTTGCACATGTATGTACAGTAACTGAGATCTCTGCATTACTATTACTATTATCATGAACTATGTAAATCTCATTTTCTGGCCCTTTGCAAAGTGCTAGGGGGACTTGTTTTGTTTTTACCTTAGCCATAGTACAGCAAGTAAAAGTTAAGGTGGAAAATGTTTGGTGTAATGGTTAGCATTACTGCCGCACAGCACTGAGGTTTTGGGTTCCTTTTCCACCACGACTATGTGATTTCATGGTTTTCCATGCGGTTCTCTGGTTTCTTCCCAGAATCCCCAAAATATACTAGTAGGTTAATAGGCTACTGACAAAAACCCTAGTGTGTCTGTGTACATGTGGTAGGGAATATATATTGTAAGCTTTACTGGGGGAGGAACTGATGTGAATGGCCTTTGTAAAGCGCTGCAGTATATGTAAGCGCTGTATAAATAACTGCAAATACATCAATACTCCATGTGATGGCAGCAGATTTACTCGGCGATAACATTCATTTTGGCATGTGCTACATCTGCCTATAAAAAGAAAAGAAATGTATTTTGTTTACAAAATGTCTTAATTTGACTCTTGATCTAGATGTATGTCTAATGAACAGTCTTCCACACAATGAATTAATGACCTATTCCTCCTTCTGAATGATTTTATATCTTTCAGTATTCTCCCCAGGTCTTGTCATTGTTAGGCACACCAGGGAATCACATGAACTCCTAGAACCTGACTAGACAGGTCCTATAGCAGCAACCTTCCTGTAGAGATCGATATTCTCATAGGTACTTGGGTACCCCAGGAATTAAACTCAATGTAGTAGGAGTTTATGTTAGAATCTAGGTGGCGACAGCTTGCGAGAAAGCCATGTGCCACTCCGCAGCCTTATTGGAGTATTTTTTGTGGAAAATACCCAGAGTAATGACTGTGCATGCGCTGCCACCAACATCGCTGCCACTACTGGCACTGCCAGCACCCCCTCCCCATTGTGACTACCCCCTGCGCCACTAACCCCCCTTCCCCGCATACTTACCCAGTGATCGGTGCTCTGGTGCACTCCTCTGGCTCCGGTCATGTGGTCGCCGGCTTCCTGCACTGTGACCCGATCGTCTGATAATGTAAACTGCTTTAAATGCTGGTTTACCGCAAATGACTGGTGTCACAATGTAGTAGCCGGAGATCACAAGACTGGAGCCGGAGGAGAGCATCAGAGCACCGATTACCAGGAGCTATAAGTACATATATATTTTTTTTGTACACAGTGATCAGCTTGTGTGTCCATCAGACACACAAAGCTGATCACACTGGCGGGGTCCCTCCGCAGCTTTCTCTGCCTAAGGGCAGTGCAGGAGTAGGGGATCCGCAGTGACCCATGTAATTACGCCAGCCGAAGCTGACGTTATTATCACAGAACCCTTTAAGACATTTAGGTGATACTAAAATAATGTGAAAATGGTGTGAAAACTCCCTTTTCACATTACTTTAGCAAAAATAATGAATACATCTGCACCCAAGTAAGCCTAATTCCATATAGACATTTGTAGGCTGTTCAAAAGAGTGTGCTAAACTCCAGTCTGGTAGCCTAAGGAAGGAATACTACACTTACAGAATATTCCTTGCTGGGTTTGTGGAATTTCTTCTCATGATGGAATCAGAGAGTATGGGCCTAATTCAGGTCTGATCGTAGATGTGATAAGTTTAGCACATCTACCATCATTTACTAAGACATGCGGGGGGACGTCCAGCACAGGGCTAGTCCACCCTGCATTTCTGGCTCTGCTCCCCCCCCCCCCCCCCCCCCGGCAGGGTGCATAAGCATTGCACAGCGGCAGTGCTTTTGCACCCGGTGAGTAGCTCCCTGCCTGCACAGCTCCTGCACGCCCGGGGTCGTAGCGGCTGCATGTGACGTCACAAAGGGCGCCCACAAAGGGATTCAGACTGTAATCACTGCCGCTGCAGCGATCCAGTCTGAATTACCCCCTATGTTTGTTACTCATATTAAATATTTGCTGTTATGAGAATGTAATGCAGACAGTTATGAAAAATAGTATTCAAATAAAGACTTCAGGAGCAGACACACTTAGTGATACAGTAAACTATATCACTCATTTTCCCCATCGTGAGCAATATAGTTTACTATATCGCCAAGTGTGTATACAGCATACACACTGTGCAATATCGCTAGCGATATCGCACAGTAACGTCATGCCATGACAGTGTTGTACATGCAGCAGGGGAAATATTACTTCACAGAAAGGGTAGTGGACAAGTGGAATAGCCTCCCATCAGAGGTGGTAGAGGTTAAAACAGTAGAGCAATTTAAACATGCATGTGATAGACATAAGGATATCCTTACAAAGAAACAAGGATCAAATAAGGTTTGAGATAAAAATATGGAAATAAAAGGGGCAGACTAGATGGGCCAAGTGGTTCTTATTTGCTGTCAAATTCTATGTTTCTATGTAAGCTTACTATTAAATTTAATTTTAAGGTCTGTCGGAGCTTCTACAGTATCAATTACTATATATATATATATATATATATATAAAAAAATATATATAGAGAGAGAGAGAGAGAGAGAGAGAGAGAGAGATACTCTATCATATGATGCTGCTAATAATGTCTATGCTCTATGCTGCTGGCTGTTGGTTGATGTTGCCAAGTCTCCTTGTACATTTGCCCTTTGTGGTCATGCACTTTAATTAATGGATGCAATTGATGGAATTATATTTTTCTAGTTCAATATTTTTTTTCTAACAAGGGTGATGGTGATCTCAGGGGTCCTGACCGACAAGAGACCCCTGTACACATATATATACACTGTATGTACAGTGCCTTGCTAAAGTATTCACCCCCTTTGCATTTTTCATGTTTTGTTGCCTCACAGCCTGGAATTAAAATGGATTGTTTGAAGGTTTGCATCATTTCATTCTCAGAACATGCCTACAACTTTGAAGATTTTTTTGTTATTGTGAAACAAACAACAAATAGGACAAAATAACAGAAAACTTCAGCGTGCATAACTATTCACCCCCCTAAAGTCAGTACTTTGTAGAGCCACCTTTTGCGGCAATTACAGCTGCAAGTTGCTTTGGATAAGTCTCCATGAGCTTGCCACATCTTGCCACTGGGATCTTTGCCCATTCCTCAAGGCAAAACTTCTCCAGCTCCTTCATGTTGGATGGTTTCCGCTTCTGAACAGCAATCTTCAAGCCTGACCACAAATTCTCAATTGGATTGAGATCTGGGCTTTGACTAGGCCATTCCAACACATTTAAATGTTTCCCCTTAAATCACTCGAGTGTTGCTTTAGCAGTATGCTTTGGGTCATTGTCCTGCTGGAAGGTGAACCTCCGTTCCAGTATCAAATCACAGGCAGACAAACAGGTTTTGCTCAAGAGTATCCCTGTATTTAGCACCATACATCTTTCCCTCGACTCAAAACAGTTTACCAGTCCCTGCTGCTAAAAGACATCCCCACAGCATGATGCTGCCACCACCATGTTTTACTGTGGAGATGGTGTTCTTGGGGTGATAGGATGTGTTGGGTTTTCGCCAGACATAGCGTTTTCCTTGGTGGCCGAAAAGTTCAATTTTAGTCTCATCTGACCAGAGCACCTTTCTCATACAGATCACGTGACACTTAGATTGCACACAGGTGGACTTTATTTCACTAATTATGTGACTTCTGAAGGTAATTGGTTGCACCAGAACTTTTGAGGGGCTTCATAGCAAAGTGGGTGAATACATATGCACATGCCAATGTTCACATTTTATTTTTCAAAAATTATTGAATTTTTTTTTATTTAAAAAAACAAACATTTTTTTACAAACATTTTTTTATATAATTTTTTCTTATTTCACTTCACCAATTTAGACTATTTTGTGCAGATCCATTACATAAAATTCAGATAAAAAAAAATATAAATTACAGGTTGTAATGTAACAAAATAGGTAAAAAGCCAAGGGGGGTGAATACATTAGCAAGGCACTGTATGTATGTATATATAGTATATACATATACTGTATGTGTATGCATATATATATATATATATATATATATATAGTGCATCGAGAAAGTAGTCACGGCACTTCACTTTTTCCACATTTTGTTATGTTACAGCCTTAATCCAAAATCGAATAAATTCATTTTTCCCTTCAAAATTCTACACACAACACCCCATTATGACAACGTGAAAAAAGTTTTTTGAGATTTTTGCAAATTTATTAAAATAAAAAACCTAAGAAATCACATGTACATAAGTATTCACAGCCTTTACCATGATGCTCAAAATTGAGCTCAGGTGCATTCTTTTTCCACTGATCATCCTTGAGATGTTCCTACAGCTTAATTGGAGTCCACCTGTTGTAAATTCAGTTGATTGGACATGATTTGGAATGGCACACACCTGTCTATATAAGGTCCCAGTGCATGTCTAAACACAAACCAAGCATGAAGTCAAAGGAATTGTTTGTAGTCCTCTGAGACAGGATTGTCTCGAGGCACAAATCTGGGGAAGAGTACAGAAAAATATCTGCTGCTTTGAAGGTCCCAATGAGCACAGTGGCCTCCATCATCCGTAAATGGAAGAAGTTTGGAACCACCACGACCTTTCCTAGAGCTGGCCGGACATCTAAACTGAGCGATCGGGGGAGAAGGGTTCTAGTCAGGAAGGTGACCAAGAACCCGATGATCATTCTGTCAGAGCTACAGCATTCCTCTGTGGAGAGAGGAGAACCTTCCAGAAGGACAACCATCTCTGCAGCAATCCACCAATCAGGACTGTACGGTACAGTGGCCAGACTGAAGCCACTCTTTGGGAAAAAGTACATGGCAGCCCGCCTGGAGTTTGCCAAAATGCACCTGAAGGACTCTCAGACCATGAGAAACAAAATTCTCTGGTCTGATGAGACAAATATTGAACTCTTTGGCGTGAATGCCATGCGTCATGTTTGGAGGAAACCAGGCACCGATCATCACCAGGCCAATACCATTCCTACAGTGAAGCATGGTGGTGGCATCATCATGCTGTGAGGATGTTGTTCAGCAGCAGGAACTGGGAGACTAGTCAGGATAGAGGGACAGATGAATGCAGCAATGTACAGAGACATCCTGGATGGAAACTTGCTCCAGAGCACTCTTAACCTCAGACTGGGGCAACTGTTCATCTTTCAGCAGGACATCGACCCTAAGCACACAGCCAAGATATCAAAGGAGTGGCTTCAGGACAACTCTGTGAATGTCCTTGAGTGTCCCAGCCAGAGCCCAGACTTGAATCCAATTGAACATCTCTGGAGAGATCTGAAAATGGCTGTGCACCGACGCTTCCCATTCAACCTGATGGAGCTTGTGAGGTTCTGCAAAGAGGAATGGGTGAAACTGGCCAAAGATAGGAGCGCCAAGCTTGTGGCATAATATTCAAAAAGACTTGAGGCTGTAATTGCTGCCAAAGGTGCATCAACAAAGTATTTAGCTAAGGCTGTGATATGTACATGTGATTTCATAGTTTTTTTATTTTTAATCAATTTGCAAAAATCTCAAAAAAACTTTTTTCACGTTGTCATTATGGGGTATTGGGTGTTTAATTTGGAGGAAAAAATGAATTTATTCTATTTTGGAAAAAGGCTGTAACATAACAAAATGTGGAAAAAGTGAAACTATGTGAATACTTTCCGGATGCACTGTGTGTGTGTGTGTGTGTGTGTGTGTGTGTGTGTGTGTGTGTGTGTGTGTGTGTGTATGTATATATGTGTATATATATATATATATATATATATATATATATATACACACTCTATGTTACAGAGTGCATGGTCTGGGCCCCTTTCTAAATATACATGTATAGTAAATACTGATAGTGCATGCATGATAATGTGCCTGATTCATAATAGTAATGCAATGTAGTGAATGCACCATTGTCCTGGGAATGCAGTATATGTACAGTATAATAATTAAGCACATGAAGGTGATTCTGCCTATATTAGCATTGATGCACTGTACATGTGATAGGGGACCTTGGTACTGACGATCTCCCCAGTGGCATCCCTACCAGCGCACTGATGAAAAGGGGCATGGCTTCTGTGCTGTCTGTGTAGGTTCTCATTCATGCAAACTGACATGGAGACCAGGAACTGAGATCAGCATGCTTCTGGAACTTTACTTAACTGCAAACGAACATAAAGAAACACATTTTGCAGCAAGCTTCAAAATGGCACTGCACAACAAAAGAGTGGTGAGACATGGTACTGCAAGCATGAAAGAAATGTAAAGCAGTGTGTAATCTAGCAAAGCCAGATTACCATACCCTGGCCTAACAGCTTCACAGGCAGAGGGTGTAGCCTCATGGGTATGGGGCATGGTCTTATGACCTGAACTTCCATTTTTGTCACTCCAGGGGTCAGGAGATGCCGGCTGCCCCCGGAGACCACTCTGTGTGCAGTGATGGCTCCTACACTGTGACAGGAGCCGGGTGCTGCACATAATGTTACAATGCGGCACCCGGCTCCTGTCACTGAGCAGGAATCACCCCTCGGCAGGTGACTCCCGGGTGCGGCCCGCACCCCCCACACCCATGACGCCTCTGATTTGCCCTAGTAAAGGTGAAACACATGCCATTGTAAAAATACTTCAACTATCTAAGCACTTACACTTGGGGAGATTTAATTGTAGGTTAGTGAAAGAATGTAAGCTACAGTACAATGCCATTCCAATCAATGGCAGGAACTGTCTTCATCATGTTAAAACCCACAGTCAACAAGAGGAGGGGACAGGGGTTGTGTCCAGGGGCATCTTATGAGGGGAGGGGGCCCGTGTGCACACTCCGGGTGGGCTCCCTCCTCTCCACGGTGACGTAGGCTCCGGCAATATGACGGAGTATACTGCGCATGCGCAGGTCTCCCGAAACAAAAATTTGGAGACAAAAATTGAACTGCGCATGCGCGGCGGACATTTTTTATTTTTATTTTGGCCGCGACAGCTGCCGCTGCAGCGCCTGGCGGTGGACTTCGGACAGGTGAGTATGAAAATATGGGTGCAATGTGTGCGGTGTGGGCACCGCACACATTGCACCCATGATAGAAACGCCAGTTGTTGTGTCATAGAATAACTACCTTGATTGAAAGGAAGGCGGATCTTGGTGTAGTTTCTATAAAAATTAAACAATTTCCTTGTTCATCAGTAGTCCTGCTCCCTCATGGGGTGGTCTTCAGTATGCCGGCGGTCGGGCTCCCGGCGACCAGCATACCGGCGCCGGGAGCCCGACAGCCGGCATACCGACACTTATTCTCCCTCGTGGGGATCCACGACCCCCCTAAAGGGAGAATAAAATAGTGTGGAGCGCGTAGCGCGCCACCGTGCCCGTAGCGTGGCGAGCGCAGCGAGCCCGCAAGGGGCTCATTTGCGCTCGCCACACTGTTGGTAAGCCAGCGGTCGGGCTCCCGGCGCCGGTATGCTGGTCGCCGGGAGCCCGACCGCCGGCATATCGTAGTGAACCACCCTCATGTAACTGATCCTCTAATAGAGTAACAATGTGTCATTTGAGTACAGTCTGGAACCTGACCCCTTGAGAGGGGGTGGGCCCCCTGTAATCCTGTGTGCCAGTCCAGAGAACCTGTAATCTTTTATATTTATATAAATAATGTTGTAAAAAGTCTAAAATTTGTATACCTCTTCCTAACCTGGTATTGTGAAAGTTTATTCTACTATATCAGTATGTACTTGGTTGATCTAATCATTATGGACATAGGTAATATCCCATATGTCATTTCCTCTCTTAGCTTGTTTTGTTTTTATCACCCTTATAAAAAAACAAACACTTATTAAGTCCTTGGGACGCGAATCAAAGTCCACATCTACACAGAAAAAAGCTTCCAGTGTGGAATCTATATCCTCTAAGAACTTATACTGTCGATTGTTGGAATTTTGTTTTTACATGTTAATGTGGATTCACTTTTATAAGTGTAATGTTTTAATTGTGAATAAATGTATGTTAACCCTATAAAAGGCATTACTGGTAGCCCAATATAGGGCAAAATCATTTTAGGTGATAGAACTTTATGAGCTAAATATTCAAAGTGAGCTTCATTCATTCTGTTTCATATATATATATATATATATATATATATATATATGTATATATGAAACAGAATGAATGGAGATCACTTTGGATATATAGCTCAGAAAGTTCTATCACCTAAAATGATTTTGCCCTATATTGGGCTTCCAGTAATGCCTTTTATAGGTTTAACATACATATATATATTACAGGTTTTATACGTTTAACAAACATATATATAATACATATATATATTACAGATGTGCACCGGAAATTTTTCGGGGTTTGTGTTTTGGTTTTGGATTCGGATGCGTTTTGGCAAAACCTCCCTGAAATTATTTTGGCGGATTCGGGTGTGTTTTGGATTCGGGTGTTTTTTTTTTCAAAAACCCCTCAAAAACAGCTTAAATCATAGAATTTGGGGGTCATTTTGATCCTATAGTATTATTAACCTCAATAACCATAATTTCCACTCATTTCCAGTCTATTCTGAACACCTCACACCTCACAAATACTATTTTTAGTCCTAAAATTTGCACCAAGGTCGCTGGATGACTAAGCTAAGCGACCCAAGAGGGCAGCACAAACACTTGGTTCATCTAGGAGTGGCACTGCAGTGTCAGACAGGATGGCACTTAACAAAATTAACCCCAAACATCACATGATGCAGAGATAAATAATAAAAAAAAGAGGTGCAAGATGGAATTGTCCTTGGGCCCTCCCACCCACCCTTATGTTGTATAAACAGGACATGCACACTTTAACAAACCCATCATTTCAGCCACAGGGTCTGCCACACGACTGTGTCTGAAATGACTGGTTGGTTTGGGCCCCCACCAAAAAAGATGCAATCAATCTCTCCTTGCACAAACTGGCTCTACAGAGGCAAGATGTCCACCTCATCCTCATCATCTGATTCATCACCCCTTTCACTGTGTACATCCCCCCCCTCACAGAGTATTAATTCGTCCCCACTGGAATCCACCATCTCAGGTCCCTGTGTACTTTCTGGAGGCAATTGCTGGTGAATGTCTCCACGGAGGAATTGATTATAATTAATTTTGATAAACATCATCTTTTCCACATTTTCTGGAAGTAACCTCGTACGCCGATTGCTTACAAGGTGACCGGCTGCACTAAACACTCTTTCGGAGTACACACTGGAGGGGGGCAACTTAGGTAAAATAAAGCCAGTTTGTGCAAGGGCCTCCAAATTGCCTCTTTTTCCTGCCAGTATACGTACGGACTGTCTGACGTGCCTACTCCTATAATCCTCCACCATTCTTTCAATGGTGACAGAATCATATGCAGTGACAGTAGACGACATGTCAATAATCGTTGGCAGGTTCTTCAGTCCGGACCAGATGTCAGCACTCGCTCCAGACTGCCCTGCATCACCGCCAGCAGGTGGGCTCGGAATTCTTAGCCTTTTCCTCGCAGCCCCAGTTGCGGGAGAATGTGAAGAAGGAGCTGTTGACGGGTCACGTTTCGCTTGACTTGACAAGTGTCTCACCAGCAGGTCTTTGAACATGTGCAGACTTGTGTCTGCGGAAAGAGAGATACAACGTAGGCTTTAAACCTAGGATCGAGCACGGTGGCTAAAATGTTGTGCTTTGATTTCAACAGATTGACCACCCGTGAATCCTGGTTAAGCGAATGAAGGGCTCCATCCACAAGTCCCACATGCCTAGCGGAATTGCTCAGTTTTAGCTCCTCCTTCAATCTCTCCAGCTGCTTCTGCAAAAGCCTGATGAGGGGAATGACTTGACTAAGGCTGGCAGTGTCTGAACTGACTTCACGTGTGGCAAGTTCAAAGGGTTGCAGAACCTTGCACAACGTTGAAATCATTCTCCACTGCGCTTGAGTCAGGTGCATTCCCCCTCCTTTGCCTATATCGTAGGCAGATGTATAGGCTTGAATGGCCTTTTGCTGCTCCTCCATCCTTTGAAGCATATAGAGGGTTGAATTCCACCTCGTTACCACCTCTTGCTTCAGATGATGGCGGGGCAGGTTCATGAGTTTTTGCTGGTGCTCCAGCCTTTGGCACACGGTGGCTGAATGCCTTAAGTGGCCTGCAATTATTTGGGCCACCAACAGCACCTCTTGCACGCCCCTGTCGTTTTTTAAATAATTCTGCACCACCAAATTTAATGTATGTGCAAAACATGAGACGTGCTGGAATTTGCCCACATGTAATGCACGCACAATATTGGTGGCGTTGTCCGATGTCACAAATCCCCAGGAGAGTCCAATTGGGGTAAGCCATTCTGCGATGATATTCCTCAGTTTCCGTAAGAGGTTGTCAGCTGTGTGCCTCTTCTGGAAAGCGGTGATACAAAGCGTAGCCTGCCTAGGAACGAGTTGGCGTTTGCAAGATGCTGCTACTGGTGCCGCCGCTGCTGTTCTTGCTGCGGGAGGCAATACATCTACCCTGTGGGCTGTCACAGTCATATAGTCCTGAGTCTGCCCTGCTCCACTTGTCCACATGTCCGTGGTTAAGTGGACATTGGGTACAACTGCATTTTCTAGGACACTGGTGACTATTTTTCTGAGGTCTGTGTACATTCTCAGTATCGCCTGCCTAGAGAAGTGGAACCTAGATGGTATTTGGTACCGGGGACACAGTACCTCAAGCAATTATCTAATTCCCTGTGAATTAACGGTGGATACCGGACACACGTTTAACACCAACACAGCTGCCAAGACCTGAGTTATCCGCTTTGCAGCAGGATGACTGCTGTGATATTTCATCTTCCTCGCAAAGGACTGTTGGACAGTCAATTGCTTACTGGAAGTAGTACAAGTAGTCTTCCGACTTCCCCTCTGGGATGATGATCGACTCCCAGCAGCAACAACAGCAGTGCCAGCAGCAGTAGACGTTACACTCAAGGATCCATCGGAAGAATCCCCGGCAGGAGAGGACTCGTCAGACTTGCCAGTGACATGGCCTGCAGGACTATTGGCTTTCCTGTCTAAGGAGGAAATTGACACTGAGGGAGTTGGTGGTTTGGTTTGCAGGAGCTTGAATACAAGACGAAGAAGGGATTTAGTTGTCAGTGGACTGCTTCCGCTGTCACCCAAAGTTTTTGAACTTGTCAATGACTTCTGATGAATGCGCTCCAGGTGACGTATAAGGGAGGATGTTCCTAGGTGGTTAACGTCCTTACCCCTACTTATTACAGCTTGACAAAGGCAACACACGGCTTGACACCTGTTGTCCGCATTTCTGTTAAAATAATTCCACACAGAAGTGATTTTTTTTTTAAATTTGACCAGGCATGTCAATGGCCATATTAATCCCACGGACAACAGGTGTCTCCCCGGGTGCCTGACTTAAACAAACCACCTCACCATCAGAATCCTCCTTGTCAATTTCCTCCTCAGCGCCAGCAACACCCATATCCTCATCCTGGTGTACTTCAACAGTGACATCTTCAATTTGACTATCAGGAACTGGACTGTGGGTGCTCTTTCCAGCACTTGCAGGGGGCATGCAAATGGTGGAAGGCGCCACCTCTTCCCGTCCAGTGTTTGGAAGGTCAGGCATCGCAACCGACACAATTGGACTCTCCTTGGGGATTTGTGATTTAGAAGAACGCACAGTTCTTTACTGTGCCTTTGCCAGTTTAAGTCTTTTCATTTTTCTAGCGGGAGGATGAGTGCTTCCATCCTCATGTGAAGCTGAACCACTAGCCATGAACATAGGCCAGGGCCTCAGCCGTTCCTTGCCACTCCGTGTCGTAAATGGCATATTGGCAAGTTTACGCTTCTCCTCAGACGCTTTTAATTTAGATTTTTGGGTCATTTTACAGAACTTTTGTTTTTTGGATTTTACATGCTCTCTACTATGACATTGGGCATCGGCGTTGATGGCATTTTATCGTCTCGGCCATGACTAGTGGCAGCAGCTTCAGCATGAGGTGGAAGTGGATCTTGATCTTTCCCTATTTTACCCTCCACATTTTTGTTCTCCATTTTTTTATGTGTGGAATTATATGCCAGTAATATATTAATAGCAATGGCCTACTGTACTGTACTATATATGTATACTCCTGGTCACCAAAATGCTGCACTGTCCTACTATATATTGCTCACAATAATGCAGCACAGAGATGGTATACTTGACACAGAGCTGCAAGATACAGCAATGGCCTACTGTACTGTACTATATGTATACTGCTGGTCACCAAAATGCTGCACTGTCCTACTTTATACTGCTCACAATAATGCAGCACAGAGGCGGTATACTTGACACAGAACTGCAAGATACAGTAATGGCTTACTGTACTGTACTATATGTATACTGCTGGTCACCAAAATGCTGCACTGTCCTACTATATACTGCTCACAATAATGCAGCACAGAGATGTTATACTTGACACAGAGCTGCAATATACAGCAATGGTCCACTGTACTGTACTATATGTATACTGCTGGTCACCAAAATGCTGCACTGTCCTACTATATACTGCTCACAATAATGCAGCACAGAGATGGTATACTTGACACAGAGCTGCAAGATACAGCAATGGCCTACTGTACTGTACTATATGTATACTGCTGGTCACCAAAATGCTGCACTGTCCTACTTTATACTGCTCACAATAATGCAGCACAGAGGCGGTATACTTGACACAGAACTGCAAGATACAGCAATGGCTTACTGTACTGTACTATATGTATACTGCTGGTCACCAAAATGCTGCACTGTCCTACTATATACTGCTCACAATAATGCAGCACAGAGATGATATACTTGACACAGAGCTGCAAGATACAGCAATGGCCTACTGTACTGTACTATATGTATACTGCTGGTCACCAAAATGCAGCACACTGAGCACAGATATTTGCAGCACACTGAGCACAGATATGGAGCGTTTTAAGGCAGAGAACGTAGATATTTTCAGCACATTGAGCACAGATATTTGCAGCACACTGAGCACAGATATTTGCAGCACACTGAGCACAGATTCCGGAGCTTTTCAGGGAGAGAACGCAGCCACGTCCTCTCCGTTCAATCTCCAATGCACGAGTGAAAATGGCGGTGACGCACGGCCTTTTATATAGAATACGAATCTCGCGAGAATCCGACAGCGGGATGATGACGTTTGGGCGCGTTCGGGTTAACCGAGCAAGGCGGGAAGATCCAAGGCTGCCTCGGAAACCGTGTAAAATAGGTGAAGTTTGGTGGGGTTCGGATCTCGGAGAACCAAACCCGCTCACCTCTACTTGCAGTGACACAGAGCTGCAAGATACAGCAATGGCCTGCTGTACTGTACAACTATATACTGTTGGTCACCAAAATGCTGCACTTTACTACTATATATACTGCTCACAAAAATGCAGCACAGATATGGAATGGATACTTGCAGTGACACGGAGCTGCAAGATACAGCAATGGCCTACTGTACTGTACAACTATATACTGTTGGTCACCAAAATGCAGCACACTGAGCACAGATAATTGCAGCACACTGAGCACAGATATGGAGCTTTTCAGGCAGAGAACGTAGATATTTGCAGCACACTGAGCACAGATATTTGCAGCACACTGAGCAAAGATATTTTCAGCACACTGAGCACAGATATGGAGCTTTTCAGGGAGAGAATGTAGCCACGTCCTCTCCGTTCAATCTCCAATGCACAAGTGAAAATGGCGGTGATGCGCGGCTCTTTATATAGAATACGAATCTCGCAAGAATCCGACAGCGGGATGATGACGTTCGGCCGTGTTCGGGTTGACCGAGCAACGCGGGAAGAACCGAGGCTGCCTCGGACCCATGCAAAATAGGTGAAGTTCGGGGGGGTTCGGATCTCGACGAACCGAACCCGCTCATCTCTAATATATATATATATATATATATATATATAGAAATATATTACTATATTATGCCTTGCAGAGCAGCAGAGCACTGGCGTTTGTGTCATCTGGGTCTGTGATTCAGCTCTGCCTCAGCTCTGGAGAGTCTGGTGAGATGAAGATGTGACCTCTTGTGAGACTGTACTGCATTGAAGCTCTGCAGAGGAGCAGAGGCAGCACAGTAACATACTCCCAAGAATGGATACTAATTGTGGGGACAGTGTGTGGGGTCCTCCCCACCACCCTGCCAGTAAACTAGCTTTGCTTATAATTGTTTGATCCTCTCATAGCACCAACCAAGTAATAAGAAGGGAAGCTTTTTTGTCAGGTGCATTCAGTCCTGCCCGTGTGAGTTTGAACTTGAAGAAACTTAAAATTATAGTAATTTGCTAAAAGTCACAAGAAGACAAAATGCTAATATACCTGTTGTAAAGGCAGTCATGCACATGTGCCTGGGCTAATGAACCACAGTTCGGACACTTCAAGCTCACAGCAAGACATACATGAACAGCAGTACGGCAGAAAGACAAAACAATCCTATTATTATCTACTAACTGATTGTTGCGCAGATGAGAATTTTTGTCCATACATATGGAACGCTATTATTGCAAACTAATGGAGCATCTGAGTTGATAGTGATACCTATATTTAACGGTGCTGCACTTTCATACTTACACTCAGGGTCGGACTGGCCCACAGGGGAACTGCAGCGATCGCAGTGTGAAGCCCTTTGTGGAGTGCGCCCGCGGGAGGCCCAGTGAGATGCTAACAGCATCTCTGGGCTGCGATCACCTCTGCCTGATTGACAGGCAGAGGAGGTCATGGGGTGGGAAGGAGTGTGCCAACGACGTTAGAACGCCGTTGGTGGGGCGCAGTTCGGACAATGCAAGCGTGTCTGGACCATTGCGGGGGCGGGCCGCAGTGGCTGCGTGACACACGCAGCCACTGCGACCCGGGACACGACAATTAGCCGACTGCCAGCACAGCTAGGCTGCGCAGGCAGGGAAGTTACTCAGTGGGGGCAAAAGCATCGGTGCCATGCGATGCTTTTGTACCCTTGCGGGTTGTGAGGGGGGTAGGGCCTGACATGCGAAGCGGACTAGCCCAGTGCTGGGCATCCCCCAGCATGTCAGAGTAACTGATCGTAGAGGTGCTAAATTTAGCACATCTACGATCAGATCTGAATTACCCCCTTAGTTCTTCCGATTATAAGATAAGAACTCCTGGGCTACACAGGTATATACAAATAGTAGAGATAAGCGGGTTCGGTTTCTTGGAAACCGAACCCCCCCGAACTTCACCCTTTTTACACAGGTCCTAGGCAGGTTCGAACCTTCCCGCCTTGCTCGGCTAACCCGAGCGCGCCCGAACGTCATCATCCCGCTGTCGGATTCTCGCGAGATTCGGATTCTATACAAGCAGCCGCGCGTCGCCGCCATTTTCACTCGTGCATTGGAGATGATAGGGAGAGGACGTGGCTGGCGTCCTCTCCGTTTATTGTTGAACTTGATTGCTTTATTGCTTAATTGTGGGGAGGACTGGGGAGCAGCTGTTAGGAGGAGTACAGTGCAGAGTTTTGCTGATAAGTGACCACCAGTTTTTATCCGTTCTCTGCCTGAAAAAAACGCTCCATACCATATCTGTGCTCAGTGTGCTGCATAATATATCTGTGCTCACACTGCTTAATTGTGGGGACTGGGGACCGGCTGTATTATATAGCAGGAGTACAGTGCAGAGTTTTGCTGACAGTGACCACCAGTATACGTTGTCTGCCTGAAAAACACTCCATATCTGTGCTCAGTGTGCTGCTTTATTGTGGGGACTGGGGACCACCAGTATAATTAATATTATATAGGAGGAGTACAGTGCAGAGTTTTGCTGACACAGTGACCACCAGTATACTATATATAGCAGTACGGTAGGCCACTGCTGTACCTACCTCTGTGTTGTCATTCATTAAGTATACTATCCATCTACATTCTATACCTGTGGTGCATTTTAGTTTTGCAGTTTGCTGACACAGTGACCACCAGTATACTATATATAGCAGTACGGTAGGCCACTGCTGTACCTACCTCTGTGTCGTCATTCATTAAGTATACTATCCATCTACATTCTATACCTGTGGTGCATTTTAGTTTTGCAGTTTGCTGACACAGTGACCACCAGTATACTAAATATAGCAGTACGGTAGGCCACTGCTGTACCTACCTCTGTGTCGTCATTCATTAAGTATACTATCCATCTACATTCTATACCTGTGGTGCATTTTAGTTTTGCAGTTTGCTGACACAGTGACCACCAGTATACTATATATAGCAGTAGGGTAGGCCACTGCTGTACCTACCTCTGTGTCGTCATTCATTAAGTATACTATCCATCTACATTCTATACCTGTGGTGCATTTTAGTTTTGCAGTTTGCTGACACAGTGACCACCAGTATACTATATATAGCAGTACGGTAGGCCACTGCTGTACCTACCTCTGTGTCATCATTCATTAAGTATACTATCCATCTACATTCTATACCTGTGGTGCATTTTAGTTTTGCAGTTTGCTGACACAGTGACCACCAGTATACTATATATAGCAGTACGGTAGGCCACTGCTGTACCTACCTCTGTGTCGTCATCCATTAAGTATACTATCCATCTACATTCTATACCTGTGGTGCATTTTAGTTTTGCAGTTTGCTGACACAGTGACCACCAGTATACTATATATAGCAGTACGGTAGGCCACTGCTGTACCTACCTCTGTGTCATCATCCATTAAGTATACTATCCATCTACATTCTATACCTGTGGTGCATTTCAGTTTTGCAGTTTGCTGACACAGTGACCACCAGTATACTATATATAGCAGTACGGTAGGCCACTGCTGTACCTACCTCTGTGTCGTCATCCATTAAGTATACTATCCATCTACATTCTATACCTGTGGTGCATTTTAGTTTTGCAGTTTGCTGACACAGTGACCACCAGTATACTATATATAGCAGTACGGTAGGCCACTGCTGTACCTACCTCTGTGTCGTCATCCATTAAGTATACTATCCATCTACATTCTATACCTGTGGTGCATTTTAGTTTTGCAGATTGCTGACACAGTGACCACCAGTATACTATATATAGCAGTACGGTAGGCCACTGCTGTACCTACCTCTGTGTCGTCATCCATTAAGTATACTATCCATCTACATTCTATACCTGTGGTGCATTTTAGTTTTGCAGTTTGCTGACACAGTGACCACCAGTATACTATATATAGCAGTACGGTAGGCCACTGCTGTACCTACCTCTGTGTCATCATCCATTAAGTATACTATCCATCTACATTCTATACCTGTGGTGCATTTTAGTTTTGCAGTTTGCTGACACAGTGACCACCAGTATACTATATATAGCAGTACGGTAGGCCACTGCTGTACCTACCTCTGTGTCGTCATCCATTAAGTATACTATCCATCTACATTCTATACCTGTGGTGCATTTTAGTTTTGCAGTTTGCTGACACAGTGACCACCAGTATACTATATATAGCAGTACGGTAGGCCACTGCTGTACCTACCTCTGTGTCGTCATCCATTAAGTATACTATCCATCTACATTCTATACCTGTGGTGCATTTTAGTTTTGCAGTTTGCTGACACAGTGACCACCAGTATACTATATATAGCAGTACGGTAGGCCACTGCTGTACCTACCTCTGTGTCGTCATCCATTAAGTATACTATCCATCTACATTCTATACCTGTGGTGCATTTTAGTTTTGCAGTTTGCTGACACAGTGACCACCAGTATACTATATATAGCAGTACGGTAGACCACTGCTGTACCTACCTCTGTGTCGTCAAGTATACTATCCATCCATACCTGTGGTGCATTTCAGTTGTGCGCAGTAAATATAGTAGTAGGCCATTGCTATTGATACTGGCATATAATTCCACACATTAAAAAATGGAGAACAAAAATGTGGAGGTTAAAATAGGGAAAGATCAAGATCCACTTCCACCTCGTGCTGAAGCTGCTGCCACTAGTCATGGCCGAGACGATGAAATGCCATCAACGTCGTCTGCCAAGGCCGATGCCCAATGTCATAGTAGAGAGCATGTAAAATCCAAAAAACAAAAGTTCAGTAAAATGACCCAAAAATCAAAATTAAAATCGTCTGAGGAGAAGCGTAAACTTGCCAATATGCCATTTACGACACGGAGTGGCAAGGAATGGCTGAGGCCCTGGCCTATGTTCATGGCTAGTGGTTCAGCTTCACATGAGGATGGAAGCACTCATCCTCTCGCTAGAAAAATTAAAAGACTTAAGCTGGCAAAAGCACAGCAAAGAACTGTGCGTTCTTCTAAATCACAAATCCCCAAGGAGAGTCCAATTGTGTTGGTTGCGATGCCTGACCTTCCCAACACTGGACGAGAAGAGCTTGCGCCTTCCACCATTTGCACGCCCCCTGCAAGTGCTGGAAGGAGCACCCGCAGTCCAGTTCCTGATAGTCAAATTGAAGATGTCACTGTTGAAGTACACCAGGATGAGGATATGGGTGTTGCTGGCGCTGGGGAGGAAATTGACAAGGAGGATTCTGATGGTGAGGTGGTTTGTTTAAGTCAGGCACCCGGGGAGACACCTGTTGTCCGTGGGACGAATATGGCCATTGACATGCCTGGTCAAAATACAAAAAAAATCACCTCTTCGGTGTGGAATTATTTCAACACAAATGCGGACAACAGGTGTCAAGCCGTGTGTTGCCTTTGTCAAGCTGTAATAAGTAGGGGTAAGGACGTTAACCACCTAGGAACATCCTCCCTTATACGTCACCTGCAGCGCATTCATCATAAGTCAGTGACAAGTTCAAAAACTTTGGGTGACAGCGGAAGCAGTCCACTGACCACTAAATCCCTTCCTCTTGTAACCAAGCTCCTGCAAACCACACCACCAACTCCCTCAGTGTCAATTTCCTCCTTACCCAGGAAAGCCAATAGTCCTGCAGGCCATGTCACTGTCAAGTCTGACGAGTCCTCTCCTGCCTGGGATTCCTCTGATGCATCCTTGAGTGTAACGCCTACCGCTGCTGGCGCTGCTGTTGCTGCTGGGAGTCGATCGTCATCCCAGAGGGGAAGTCGGAAGACCACTTGTACTACTTCCAGTAAGCAATTGACTGTCCAACAGTCCTTTGCGAGGAAGATGAAATATCACAGCAGTCATCCTGCTGCAAAGCAGATAACTCAGGCCTTGGCAGCCTGGGTGGTGAGAAACATGGTTCCGGTATCCATCGTTAATTCAGAGGCAACTATAGACTTGATTGAGGTACTGTGTCCCCGGTACCAAATACCATCTAGGTTCCATTTCTCTAGGCAGGCGATACCGAAAATGTACACAGACCTCAGAAAAAGACTCACCAGTGTCCTAAAAAATGCAGTTGTACCCAATGTCCACTTAACCACGGACATGTGGACAAGTGGAGCAGGGCAGACTCAGGACTATATGACTGTGACAGCCCACTGGGTAGATGTATTGCCTCCCGCAGCAAGAACAGCAGCGGCGGCACCAGTAGCAGCATCTCGCAAACGCCAACTCGTTCCTAGGCAGGCTTCGCTTTGTATCACCGCTTTCCATAAGAGGCACACAGCTGACAACCTCTTACGGGAACTGAGGAAGATCATCGCAGAATGGCTTACCCCAATTGGACTCTCCTGGGGATTTGTGACATCGGACAACGCCAGCAATATTGTGCGTGCATTACATCTGGGCAAATTCCAGCACGTCCCATGTTTTGCACATACATTGAATTTGGTGGTGCAGAATTATTTAAAAAACGACAGGGGCGTGCAAGAGATGCTGTCGGTGGCCCAAATAATTGCAGGCCACTTAAGGCATTCAGCCACCGTGTGCTTCAGAGGATGGAGGAGCAGCAAAAGGCCATTCAAGCCTATACATCTGCCCACGATATAGGCAAAGGAGGGGGAATGCACCTGACTCAAGCGCAGTGGAGAATGATTTCAACGTTGTGCAAGGTTCTGCAACCCTTTGAACTTGCCACACGTGAAGTCAGTTCAGACACTGCCAGCCTGAGTCAGGTCATTCCCCTCATCAGGCTTTTGCAGAAGAAGCTGGAGACATTGAAGGAGGAGCTAAAACAGAGCGATTCCGCTAGGCATGTGGGACTTGTGGATGGAGCCCTTAATTCGCTTAACCAGGATTCACGGGTGGTCAATCTGTTGAAATCAGAGCACTACATTTTGGCCACCGTGCTCGATCCTAGATTTAAAACCTACGTTGTATCTCTCTTTCCGGCAGACACAAGTCTGCAGAGGTTCAAAAACCTGCTGGTGAGAAAATTGTCAAGTCAAGCGGAACGTGACCCGTCAACAGCTCCTCCTTCACATTCTCCCGCAACTGGGGGTGCGAGGAAAAGGCTAAGAATTCCGAGCCCACGCGCTGGCGGTGATGTAGGGCAGTCTGGAGCGAGTGCTGACATCTGGCCTGGACTGAAGGACCTGCCAACGATTACTGACATGTCGTCTACTGTCACTGCATATGATTCTCTCACCATTGAAATAATGGTGGAGGATTATATGAGTGACCGCATCCAAGTAGGCACGTCAGACAGTCCATACGTATACTGGCAGGAAAAAGAGGCAATTTGGAGGCCCTTGCACAAACTGGCTTTATTCTACCTAAGTTGCCCTCCCTCCAGTGTGTACTCCGAAAGAGTGTTTAGTGCAGCCGCTCACCTTGTCAGCAATCGGCGTACGAGGTTACTTCCAGAAAATGTGGAGAAGATGATGTTCATCAAAATGAATTATAATCAATTCCTCCGTGGAGACATTCACCAGCAGCAATTGCCTCCAGAAAGTACACGGGGACCTGAGATGGTGGATTCCAGTGGGGACGAATTAATAAAAATAGAAATAACCAATCAAGTTGGAAGGGGCGCTCAAGCTGTGGTTCCAATAATGTGTTAAGCAGCTGTCTGGATAGGCTAGTCACACCTATAACATCATACAAACAAGAAAAACTGAAAAAAGAGAGACAGCGCTGACTGAGATGGATTGTCAAAAATTACAATGTTATTTAATATTTAAAATACAATAAAAATAGCAGATAAAATAAGATAGGTCTCACTGCATTATTGAGCTCATAGTCACCATACATGTGATGTCATTCACTTGCCGCTTGGTCAATGTCCCCCTGGGACCCGCACACTTGAATGTCCCTTATCCTGGGGTTGTGGCACAATCCCCGGGCCGAAGTGCTTGTAATAACGCTGGAGGAATAACTGTCCCAGTAGTGTGGCAATACAACAGGAAAGTCCTCACCAGTAGTGCGTAGTGGTAAAGTGTTCGGTCCTTGTTAGTGGATATGGGTGCAAATAGCGCTATTTGGCGGAGTCCTCAGAGGTCCAAAAGTTGATAAAGCAGCAGCCAGCTGTGAAACGCGTCAGGTGTGAGCCCATGTCACCTTCACTGAATACCTACCACCGCTTGGACCTCTGAGGACTCCGCCAAATAGCGCTATTTGCACCCATATCCACTAACAAGGACCGAACACTTTACCACTACGCACTACTGGTGAGGACTTTCCTGTTGTATTGCCACACTACTGGGACAGTTATTCCTCCAGCGTTATTACAAGCACTTCAGCCCGGGGATTGTGCCACAACCCCAGGATAAGGGACATTCAAGTGTGCGGGTCCCAGGGGGACATTGGACCAAGCGGCAAGTGAATGACATCATATGTATGGTGACTATGAGCTCAATAATGCAGTGAGACCTATCTTATTTTATCTGCTATTTTTATTGTATTTTAAATATTAAATAACATTGTAATTTTTGACAATCCATCTCAGTCAGCGCTGTCTCTCTTTTTTCGGGACGAATTAATAATCTGTGAGGAGGGGGATGTACACAGTGAAAGGGGTGAGGAATCGGAGGATGATGATGAGGTGGACATCTTGCCTCTGTAGAGCCAGTTTGTGCAAGGAGAGATTGATTGCTTCTTTTTTGGTGGGGGCCCAAACCAACCAGTCATTTCAGTCACAGTCGTGTGGCAGACCCTGTCGCTGAAATGATGGGTTCGTTAAAGTGTGCATGTCCTGTTTATACAACATAAGGGTGGGTGGGAGGGCCCAAGGACAATTCCATCTTGCACCTCTTTTTTCTTTCATTTTTCTTTGCATCATGTGCTGTTTGGGGACAATTTTTTTGAAGTGCCATCCTGCCTGACACTGCAGTGCCACTCCTAGATGGGCCAGGTGTTTGTGTCGGCCACTTGTGTCGCTTAGCTTAGTCACACAGCGACCTTGGTGCGCCTCTTTTTTTCTTTGCATCATGTGCTGTTTGGGGACAATTTTTTTGAAGTGCCATTCTGCCTGACACTGCAGTGCCACTCCTAGATGGGCCAGGTGTTTGTGTCGGCAACTTGTGTCGCTTAGCTAGCCATCCAGCGACCTTGGTGAACCTCTTTTTTTCTTTGCATCATGTGCTGTTTGGGGACAATTTTTTTGAAGTGCCATCCTGCCTGACACTGCAGTGCCACTCCTAGATGGGCCAGGTGTTTGTGTCGGCCACTTGTGTCGCTTAGCTTAGTCACACAGCGACCTTGGTGCGCCTCTTTTTTTCTTTGCATCATGTGCTGTTTGGGGACAATTTTTTTGAAGTGCCATCCTGCCTGACACTGCAGTGCCACTCCTAGATGGGCCAGGTGTTTGTCTCGGCCACTTGTGTCGCTTAGCTTAGTCACACAGCGACCTTGGTGCGCCTCTTTTTTTCTTTGCATCATGTGCTGTTTGGGGACAATTTTTTGGAAGTGCCATCCTGCCTGACACTGCAGTGCCACTCCTAGATGGGCCAGGTGTTTGTGTTGGCCACTTGTGTCGCTTAGCTTAGCCATCCAGCGACCTTGGTGCGCCTCTTTTTTTCTTTGCATCATGTGCTGTTTGGGGACAATTTTTTGGAAGTGCCATCCTGCCTGACACTGCAGTGCCACTCCTAGATGGGCCAGGTGTTTGTGTCGGCCACTTGTGTCGCTTAGCTTAGTCACACAGCGACCTTGGTGCGCCTCTTTTTTTCTTTGCATCATGTGCTGTTTGGGGACAATTTTTTTGAAGTGCCATCCTGCCTGACACTGCAGTGCCACTCCTAGATGGGCCAGGTGTTTGTGTCGGCCACTTGTGTCGCTTAGCTTAGTCACACAGCGACCTTGGTGCGCCTCTTTTTTTCTTTGCATCATGTGCTGTTTGGGGACAATTTTTTTGAAGTGCCATCCTGCCTGGCACTGCAGTGCCACTCCTAGATGGGCCAGGTGTTTGTGTCAGCCACTTGTGTCGCTTAGCTTAGCCATCCAGCGACCTTGGTGCGCCTCTTTTTTTCTTTGCATCATGTGCTGTTTGGGGACAATTTTTTTGAAGTGCCATCCTGCCTGACACTGCAGTGCCACTCCTAGATGGGCCAGGTGTTTGTCTCGGCCACTTGTGTCGCTTAGCTTAGTCACACAGCGACCTTGGTGCGCCTCTTTTTTTCTTTGCATCATGTGCTGTTTGGGGACAATTTTTTTGAAGTGCCATCCTGCCTGACACTGCAGTGCCACTCCTAGATGGGCCAGGTGTTTGTGTCGGCCACTTGTGTCGCTTAGCTTAGCCATCCAGCGACCTCGGTGCAAATTGTAGGACTAAAAATAATATTGTGAGGTGTGAGGTGTTCAGAATAGACTGGAAATGAGTGGAAATTATGGTAATTGAGGTTAATAATACTATGGGATCAAAATGACCCCCAAATTCTATGATTTAAGCTGTTTTTTAGGTTTTTTTGAAAAAAACACCCGAATCCAAAACACACCCGAATCCGACAAAAAAATTTCGGTGAGGTTTTGCCAAAACGCGTCCGAATCCAAAACACGGCCGCGGAACCGAATCCAAAACCAAAACACAAAACCCGAAAAATGTCCGGTGCACATCACTAACAAATAGAGCACATTGTGTCATCTGAACTGTGTGACTAAGCGATTGTTTATTGTGTCATCGATTTGGTATGTCAATGCTACGTTGAGAGTAATGGAAGTCATAAGTTATAACCCAATAACACATGACCTGTATACTGTTCCTAAAGGGACCAAGATGGGTTGTGAGCTGGGTACAGAATACCTTGCCTGCCTGGTGGCTGGGGTTTGTGAAAGCGCAGCCATGACCCCTAACGTGCCATGGCTATCTGTGCTGGCATTTACATTATGTTTATGCTGCATATGGACCCCTAATTGAAATGGTAAATGGTGTCAGTATCATTTTCCCTGAGATACACACATGCACAATAGATAAATCACCGGTAAAATGGTACATGGAATTTACGCACATGCCCAGTAAACAAAATCTTCCCTGTGCATGTGCTAGCGTGAGGGTCAGTTCCTGCACAGAGAGCGCACGCAGTCACCCTCCTCAGATAAAACACCACTGGCCTTGCCCAGGTATTAGGACTGTTTAGGCCCCCTGTCTGTACCAATGGTGGCCGGGGCACCCTTTCAAACCTATATGCAAGCTTGTTATTTCACACTTTACAGCTTATCTACTATTTGTTACTGAGAAACTAATTTTTACACAGGTAACAACAATTTGCAGCTGGGGAAGATAAATCATAAAAACTGTCTAATATTGTTGATTTCCAGGGGCATGTGTAAGTGTGACAAACATGCTATTATTTTCCTTCTATTACAATAGGGACTACTGTTTATAAGGGAATTCTGCAGCTCAGATGAAAGAGGCTTATTACAGGAATGAATCTATTGTTATTGCAAATGAAGCAAGATTTGTATTACTGAGCTACTGTAAGTGGGGCCTGAGTTGCGGACGGGTGTGGATTGTCAGTTATATTCACATGGTCGACCATGTTATGGTCGACAGTCATTAGGTCGACCACTATTGGTCGACATTGACCTGGTCGACATGGACACATGGTCGACACATGAAAATGGTCGACACATGAAAGGTCGACACATGAAAAGGTCGACATGAGTTTTTTAACTTTTTTTTCTTTTGGGGAACTTTTCCATACTTTACGATCCACATGGACTACGATTGGAACGGTAAAGTGTGCCGAGCGAAGCGGTAGCGGAGCGAAGGCACCATGCCCGAAGCATGGCGAGCGAAGCGAGCCATCCGAGGGGACGCGGTGCACTAATTGGGGGTCCCAGTCACTTTACGCAAAAAACGACACCAAAAAAAGTTAAAAAACTCATGTCGACCTTTTCATATGTCGACCTTTCATGTGTCGACCATGTGTCCATGTCGACCATGTCAATGTCGACCAATAGTGGTCGACCTAATGACTGTCGACCATAACATGGTCGACCATTCCTACCGGAACCGTGGATTGTTGGGTCAACAGTAAAGGTGCATA
Source organism: Pseudophryne corroboree (assembly GCF_028390025.1). Taxonomy (NCBI): domain Eukaryota; kingdom Metazoa; phylum Chordata; class Amphibia; order Anura; family Myobatrachidae; genus Pseudophryne; species Pseudophryne corroboree. The sequence continues at coordinate 1,071,146,025 of NC_086444.1, forward strand.
CACACGGTGACATTTTGACTATCTTCAATTTTGACTTTGCAATTTCCCTTGAACTTACCGGCGCCCTGAACCACCTATACTGACTATCTTTATTTGAGATTTTGACTAAGTGCGATTTTGATTAAGTGCCAGTGTTGACTATACTATGTACTAGACAGTACACAATATAGTCAAGATTGACTTGCCTGCACAGTAAATCTTTTCTTGCCATTCCGACCCCACGGGAGCGCGCATCGGTATCGCAAGCTGTGTACACATGGTGCAATTTGCACTAACTTTCCTTACGAGTTCGACTATATAGTCAAAATCGTAAGGTTACATCGCAAAGTGTGTATGAATCTTAACTAGGTCGACAGTCATTAGGTCGACCACTATTGGTCGACATTGACTAGGTCGACACCCGAAATAGGTTGACGTGGTCATTAGGTCAATATGGAAAAGGTCGACATGGAAAATGGTCGACCTGATTTTTTTATTTTTTTGGTGTCGTTTTCTTCGTACAGTGACTGGGAACCCCGATTAGTGCACCGTGTCCCCTCGCATGGCGAGCAAGCTTCAGACAAGGTGCCTCGCCACACGTTACTATTCCTAATCGTAGTCCACATTGATCGTAAAGTATGAAAAAGTTCAAAAAATGAAAAGAAAAAAAAAGTGAAAAACTTATGTCGACCTTTTCATGTTTCGACCTTTTCATGTTTCAACTTTTGCCATGTCGACCTAGTGACCATGTCAATCTAATGCATGTCGACCAATAGTGGTCGACCTAATGAGTGTTGACCTAAGTGTTGTCGACCTAAAGACCGGATACCGTTGCAGACTGGGGCTTGATGCTAATGGGTCATTTTAACACTTCAGTATGTCACACAGGCATTGTGCTGTGTCCACGTTCCCCCTCTGTCCAATAAAATCAAGACACTAAAGAGCAAAATGACTACACAGTATTCTGGGACATTGTAATCATCAACCAGCTCATTATTAAAAACATAACAAACGTGTTCAAATAAATGAATTTAAAAATGTGACCTGTCCTTTTATTATGCTATTTGTAACAGTATTGATTTCTGACCTACAGCTAACTATTTGTCTTCTATGTATAAAATGTGTACACATAGCCATATACTGTATTTGTGTTGTAAGACTTTCATTTTCCATCTTTGTAGGAACAAGCTGTTTGTTCTTTATAGTATGTTAACAAGAAATTGTTCTCCTTTTTAGCTTACATAATAGGCCAGACAATAGGTCTATTCGTGGTCAACAAATAGATGTTTACCTTTGATCAAGTGGCCTAGACATCTAAAATATGCAAAGGTAAAGGGCTATTTGTCCTACATTAGAATGCAATACAACAATAGATTTCACAATATTGTACTGTATTGGACTCCAATGACATTGTTATGGAGATATGATCCCTTGACCACCTCTCAGAATTCTGGGTTAAATAGAGGATCACGTCAGACTGATGGCAGCCTCCATTGAGACCTGAGATTGGCAATAGGGTTTCTTTGACTGACAAGACCTAGGCGCTACGCAGCGACAGGAGGCTCCCTGGGACTACACCTCATGCTAGGACTCTGATCATCCTGTATAACTGCCTTAAGGAACGTGGATAAGTATATTTTAATTCTTGTCAATGATATTGTAAATAAATGATTGGGATCAGTACTAAATGCCGCCGGCCGGAATCCCTGCGGTCGAAATACCGACGCCGGAATCCCGACCACACAATCCCGACAGGGGTGGCGAGCGGAACGCAGCCCCTTGCGGGCTCGCTTCGCTCGCCACGCTGCGGACTCGGTGCCTCGCTACGCTCGGCACACTATTATATTCTCCCTCTATGGGTGTCGTGGACACCCACGAAGGGAGAATATGTTGGGATTGTGGCGGTCGGGATTGTGGCGGTCGGGATTCCGGCGTCGGTATTTCGACCGCCGGGATTCCGGCCGGCGGCATCTTGACCGCATCCCAAATGATTGTTAAACTGTATTAGTGTTCCTGACTCTAACTATACTTCTGATATAATAGTCCCACTGGGAACACTATTACAGGTTGAGTATCCCATATCCAAATATCCGAAATACGGAATATTCCGAAATACGGACTTTTTTTGAGTGAGAGTGAAATAGTGAAACTTTTGTTTTTTGATGGCTCAATGTACACAACCTTGTTTAATACACAAAGTTATTAAAAATATTGTATTAAATGACCTTCAGGCTGTGTGTATAAGGTGTATAAGAAACATAAATGAATTGTGTGAATGTACACACACTTTGTTTAATGCACAAAGTTATAAAAAAATATTGGCTAAAATGACATTCAGGCTGTGTGTATAAGGTGTATATGAAACATAAATGCATTCTGTGCTTAGACTTGGGTCCCATCACCATAATATCTCATTATTATATGCAATTATTCCAAAATACGGAAAAATCCCATATCCAAAATACCTCTGGTCCCAAGCATTTTGGATAAGGGATACTCAACCTGTATTAAAGTTCTGCTAATTAAAATAGACTTATGAAGATGTTTGCACTTTTGACATTTTCATACAAGTGAAGTTATATTTCCTAAAGGAGGAGACCCAGAACGCCACGGAATGCCTACACATCAGTAATTATGCCCCACACCTCAGTCCGTCATGACTAAGATATTCTAAACATCCATCTTCAGGTGCTTAGATGCCTGAGTGTTGTAAATACCCTGTAAAGCTGGAGTAATTACAGGCTGTTACAAGCACCTGCGATGGGAGCCAGAAGTCCCACCGATGACAGCTACATCCGAGAATAGAGAGAAAACATGGCACAATGTAATTTGGACTTCTCCCACCAGACTACACCTAATGTACTGTATAAATGTTTTCTGCTCTTTAATTTAAAATGATATTATTATTTTGTGGTATTACAGCTGCTTATGGAATCTGTATGTATTATCGCCAGACGGGATGGCGGCTGTCAGTATACTGACAGTGGCATCCCGTCTGTTGGAATCTCAGCAGCGAGTGCACTCGCCACGCTTCTCTTATATTCCCACTAGGTTGGTGGTATGGACCCACCAACTGAGTGGGAAAAACCGACAGGGGTCGGGATTCTGTCCAGCGGCATTTCACTGGCTGTCGGGATTCCGGCGACGGTCTCCTGAACGCCAGGATCCCGACAGCCATATTTTAACTGCATCCGCTGCTTACTATCTACTTGCCTTCAGCATACCTCCCAACATTGGGAGAAGAGCAAGAAGGACACTATGGCACAGCAAAGCCGCGCCCATCCCAAAAGGGGGCATGTACTATATGAAAGGGGGTGTGACTTCATGGGAGTGCAGCAGTCGCGAGCCATGCCCTCATTTTCCGTCACTATGGGGGCATGGCCAGCGCTCTGTGAGCTGCTGGCATGCCCCCTGTCTCTCCATCTCTAGTGAATAGACACTGCGGCCCGCGGGTGGGACAGCGGAACAGTTCTTAAAAAAATGGGACTGTCCCGCGAAAATCGGGACAGTTGGGAGGCATGCTTTAGTATCATTTATAGTTTCTACCAACTTTTTCACTGGGCCAGGAAATAGATACAAGCAATAAGTACAAGCCAGGGGCATATCTATAAAAGGTGCAGTATGTGCGGCGCACACGGGCCCCTGGGGTCCACAGTGTGCGGGCCCAATAGGTACAGTGTGTGTGGTGTGCACACCCTGCACCCATTTTTTTTTTAAATACTCACCTCCCCTGAGTTCCCTGGCGGTGGCAGCATCTCTCAACTAATCTCTGGTAAATGGCACCTCTAGTGCTTGACGGAGGAGGATGGACACGGGCCTCCTCCCACTGTTAATACGCCTGTGACTGGAGTGTGCAAATTATACTGTAGTTTTTGAATGTGCCGTTGACATTGGTTTTTAATTTTCTTAATTACTACAGCTCAGGTTTGATGAGACATATGTGAGCGTGCTGAAGCTATTTATTTTTGTTTATCTTTTGAGGGCGAATATGCAAAACAGGGAGCTGTTTTGCTGTGTTAGGGAAGTTTTTGTATTTTAATTGACACCTAATAGCAGATACATTTCCTGGACATAAAATAATTTACAACATAGGCACAAGCTGGAGCATATTAAGAAAGGAGGGGGGCCATGTGCAGTCTCCATCTTGTCCCTTCCTCTCTAGCTGGCAGTTCAGTAGACTGAGCACTAGGGTCACTGGGAGACCCTAGTGTTGTGCCAGAGTCTTGTGCATATGCGCAAGTCTCTGGGGTGAAATGACACACAGCCATTTTTCCCAGAAATTTTCCTACTGTGCATGTTCAAAATGCCGGGGAAAATGGTCTCTGCACCATTTTCCTAGTGATTTGTGCAGCACCACTATCGCTAATGTAGGAGGTACAAGTGAGAAATGGTTGCAGGGTGTGGGGCCCCTGTGGACCTAGGTGACCATTTCACACATTAAAGATATGCCATTGGGCACAAGCAGGGCCATCTTTTCATATGGGCTCAATGGGCTGTTGCCCCAGTGCCCCAAGAGTATAAGGGCCCTAGGCTGATAGCTGAGGGTTCCCTTTTTCTGAGGATACCAGATTCTTGAAAATCAGCCTTTGGAAACCGGAGATATCCGACTTCAAAGCAGTGGTCCCCATCCGAGTCTGTTAATTGCTCTTCCCAGCCAGATATCTCGTGTTCTGTCTGAATTGGAGTTTTTCTGAGGGTATACTCTACAAGCTGGGACTCTCTCCTTTTGGGGCCTACACTGCTTTTAAGATGGCCCTGGGCACAATGCAGAAGAAGTGAGACATGTTTATGACCCATGCCTAGCCTAAACCAAATGAACATGATAAGTGGTAAAACAAGTGAGCAGTGGCTACAGTAGCTATAATATGCTTTGCTCCACCCACACCCCCTGACCACCAACCTCAAATTAGGGACTAATGTACTTGCGAGCACCTTCGTAGTACACCCAGAGAAGAGCTGTGACCTAGTTTGGTAGTGGCATTGCCTCAAAACCTCCCCCACACCTCCAGTGGTGCCAAGGAGGGGGGCAGGTACTTTTTATCCGGGCCCAGGCCTGATAGAGGGGCCCATCCTGGGCTCAAGTCGTCATCTTCCCTTACCTGGCAGCAGCAGCTGCAGTTCTTAGACTCAGCACATGCTGCTGTGTGCTGGGCTGCAGTGTGACCAGTTAGGTGCTTAAAGTACTATTGTTTCTGTATTTTTTCTAAAGGTACAAGGCCACGTCTTCCATGATTAAGCCATGCCCCCTGAAAAGTACTTGGGCCCGGCCAGGCTCTCTACTGCCCTTCCCCCCTCATTCTGTTTTCATCACTCCGGTGACGTGCCCAGCTGTCCTGTGGATCTCGGGTTACCTCCAGGCTCTCCTGCGCACTGTGTCATCTCGAGCTCTGCATATCAGTGGAAATATGCTGATTTTGTGTGCAACTTCTTCCAGTTGGAAATTACGCTCATTTTTCAGCCAAATTCTTTTTTTAGCTCCTATGATTAATTTTTTAATTTAAATTACACAATATTATTAGTGCAGTTGAGATGCATACTACAGTATTATCTGATACAGAAGTACTGATGCTAAATAATGTATAGTATATTTGCAAATATAAATACATTTCTATATGTCATAATTTATACTTTGTGTTTCCATGTTGAACTCACATTTGTGCATGAGCTGTAGATGGTGCTGTGTGCATCCACACATGTTAGTATTGCATTCTGTAACCTGACACTTTTTATGCCTCTTATCTACAAAAGTTCTATTATTATATAAAGGTCAAACACAGAGTATAGCAGTACCCAATGGTGCTGACTTTATTTTCAAGCTTTTCAAAGGAAGTCATTTTATTCAACCTAAACAAACATAAAACTATTTTAACCGAACCACATTGAAGTCTAGTTTTATAATCCAGTATTACATTCTCTTTTATTGGTTATCAACATACAGTACAAAGGGAAGAATGGATTGTCCAATAATAGGGCATGACTGTCCCATCTTATAGGCCCTACACACATGCCGATATTCTGAAAGATATGAACGATCTCGTTCATAAATGAACGAGAACTCGTTCATATCTTTCAGTGTGGAGACTCCAGCGATGAACGATGCGCGGCCCCGCGCTCGTTCATCGCTGATCTCCCGTCGGCTGTGCATGCAGGCCAATATGGACGATCTCGTCCATATTTGCCTGCACTTCAATGCAGCCGGGTGACGGGGGGAGTGAAGAAACTTCACTCCCCCCGTCACTGCCCCCCCCGCCGCCGGGTTGCTCGTCGGCCGTATCGGCCGTCGGGCACCTCGGCGGCGCATCGCCGAGTGTGTAGGGCCCCTTAGACTCACACTGATGATCAGTATGATCTTTAGGTCATATGTACTAAGCCCTGGAGAGACATAACGTGGAGAAATAAACTACCAAGCAATCCTACCTGTCATGTTACAGGCTGTGTTTGAAAAATGACAGGATCTGATTGGTTGGTACTTTATCTCTCTGCAAGGCTTAATATATACATTGTACATGATGTGAATGGAGCACTGCTGTAAGACATTCACATTGTATTCATGAGTCCAAGGGTGAGTAGAATAACTTCTACAAGCAGCAAAGGAATTGCAAGCATATAGTGTTCTAATGGCTCCTTTTTAACACTTTTTTTATATAAATTTTGCAGAATTTTCACTCAATTGTTCTTCAAATATAGATCAAAATGAGATATATAAATCATAGATATACACCTTGCTACCCACAGATGTACACATGATGACCCAGTGCTATAGAACTGACTGTACTTCAAGTGTTGGGAAGGAGAGCAGTAGACCTTGAGCAATGCACTACAGAGAGCACAATATCAGCCAGCAGAGGCAGGACCCGCTTCTCACTGCCCACTCATCCAAAGACCACAACAATCCTGGAAAGTTTTCAAGGATGCGGATTGTAAAGTAAAGAAGGAAGGGATGATAAGTTAACCAAGCGCCTCTATAGTGTCAGTCAAAGGCACCACTAGAAGTGTGAAAAATGCAACTAAAGTGAATACAGTATAAGTTCTTATGCGCTTCTTGTGGAATAATAACAGTAAGGAATCAGAAGCTACTTCAAGTACCTTGGGTCCTGGTCATGTAAGGCTCTGAAAGTGAGTAAGTCAATCTTGAAAACGATTCACCATCTTACAGGTAGCCAGTGGAGGGAGTAGAGAATGGGTGTTATGTGGCTGGAACATGGCTGGTTTGTTAGTAGCCTGGCAGCTGCATTTTGTATCATCTGCAAGAATTAATTTGCTGGGAGACCAAGATATAGGGCATTTCCGTACAAATGCACGTTTGACATTAGGTAGATCTTTTAAGAGAAATAACAACTTGTTTTCTGGCTATGTTCCTCAGATGAAAGACTGATTATTTGATTGGGAATGATACCTAATGTTTAATTGTCAAGCCATTATCCAGGACAGAACCAAGATTCCACACATGTTCAGTGTTTTGTAATTCTGAACCCCCAAGCATAAGTCTTGTTGGCTGGTTATGCTGCAGTCTTGCCCTGTGACCTATCAGAAGGACTTCTGCTTTATCAGGATTCAATCACAGCCAACTGGCACTCATCCATTCCTGGAGCTCAGCTAGACAACCATTTAGGGTTGTTATTAAGTTATCAGTACCTAGCGCAAAGAACAGGTATAGTTGTCTATCCTTTACATAGCAGTGGTAGACCAGGCCATGATGTCTGATTATTTCACTCAGTGGTAGTATGTATACTTGAAAAAGCATGGGAGATAGTATAGAACCCTGTGGGACACAACAAATCAATGGCACTGGTGATGATGAGTATACTCCAGACGAAACTCTGTGTGACCTGCCAGTGAGAAATGATTTGACCAGCTAAGGACTGTGCCATACAGGCCAAACAGTCCACAGAAATTCTTCAGGCACTCAAAATCCCACGGTCTATGGTGTCAAATTCTGCAGAGAGATCTAGAAGGCTAAAGATTGAACAAACACCTCTTCTCTTGCCATTAAGCACACATACTAGGGCTGTCTCGGCGCTATAGTATCGCTTCTCCTGAATCCAGACTGGAATGAATGGATCATAAATATCATGGGTTGACAGGCGGGTTTCTAGTTGCAACCAATTTCTCAACAACCTTTCCTAGAAAAAGAAGGTTTGATACTGGTCTGTAGTTGGTCATGCAGTCGGGATCTATATTAGTTTTTTTTAAATGGGTCTGACAATTGCTTCCTTTAGTTTCTGTCTGCAAAGAGCACTGAATGGTGAATACTTTATTTGCAAAGCATTTTGTGAAATCATTACAGCTTGACTGGGAAAGGGTTTCATTAGGCTGCATGCTGGTTTGCAAAGCATCTCCACTGTACGGAAAAGTTGAGCTGCCCTATTGTTTGCTGCCATGATCTCATTTGAAAGGAACTCTGTTTTTTTGCGGATGATTGTTGATTGATATTTTCCACTATGTTTAATTAGATTTAACTTATCCTTTACCGGGTTCTTTCAAGTCTACGATGCTTTTTCTTGAGTTCGCTAATACTGATATCAAACCAATGGGCTTGACAGTGTGGTCTGCAGGGTTGTACAGTATATGCACAGGGGTGTATTAAAAACTGTGTTTGCTGTTGGTATAAATTCACCGACTTAACCCTCCTAGCAGTGACATACTGTATCTTGGGTTCCATTTTTCTGCTGTGTCTTTTCATTTTGCTGTTGCGTGTGCAGCATTTCTGAGCCACAAAATCCATTATGGAGCCCACAGCCAGAAGCTCGGACCAAAATGCAAAACTAGGGGAATTAGCGGAGATCCTTCCCGTTGCTGTTTCGCTGCAGGGTATAATTTGTGGGTGACTGTGGCTGTGTTGGGTTGCCCTCCTGGTGAGAGCCATCCTGGCCAACTGGTAGTTACAGCCCTGCTTTTTAATCCCAATGTTGAAAAATGAAATCACCACAAATGGGATGAGGACTGGTATTGGAGACTCCTTACTGGATGTAATTCATCCATCTCGATTTTTAGGAGTGGATCATAGTAGGTTATAAGAGTGGGGGGTTTTCACAATCCTCTAGTTTGGTGTTGGCGGCATATCTACCCAGGTAAACTGCTAACCATCCAGGATTGTAACTAGGGGCCCTGGAGGTGGCGCTATTGCTGCCCCACAGCACATGCATGTGGCTTGAAGGGTGCCTGGAACATGGCGACCTGTTGCTGTGCTGTTAACATTCCTTAATGTATTTAATAGAATACTGTAAACATTTTTAATAATCTGTCCGAATGGATATAGACAGTAATTCCAGGTTATGACAGGCCCGGCGACAGGGGGGGTCAAAGGGGACAACTGTAATGGGCCCCGAGGATCATGGACACACAAAGCTGGACTGTCCGCCTGCCAGACAGTATACCGTCTCCCAGCCAAGTAAGTAAATAAACAATTTTCTGGCTGTGCACCTCCTGCTCCCCCCCATCATTCTGTCAGTTGGCCGGCCCGCTCTAACTGCCCGCACCGCCCCTCCCCCCCCGCTACTTCCAGACGCACTGCTCGCCTCACACTGCTCCTACCGCCTACCCACACTGCCTGCCTGCAACACACCTGCAGCCTTCAAGTTCCTGCTCCTACCGGTCGCACTGCTCCTACCTCCCTCCCGCACCGCACCTACCTTCCCGCTACTACCGGCAGCAATGCTCCTAGCGGCTGCCCACACCACTCCTACCATTCACCTGCTACAACCAATAGTGAGAGGGGCCCCCGGACCTGCTGTCTGCCTTCCGCTGCCTCCGACATGCAAATCATGCAGTCACCCGCAGCCCCACACCTGGCCCTGCTGACACAAGACACCCTGGCTGTGGTAAGTTCCTCATTGGTCCTGGCACCCTCACCACGTGTGTGTGTGTGTGTGTGTGTGTGTGTGTGTGTGTGTGTGTGTGTGTATATGTATACATATACTGTATATATATATATATATATATATATATATATGTATATATATATATATATATATAACATACATGTGCATGTGTGTTGAGTGGGGTTGATGGGGGGGCCCATAGATATCCGTGTGTACCGGGCACCAACATTTCTTTTGCTGGCCCTGCACACAGCACAGATGAATAGTGCAGACTCAGCATTTATCATCACTTTCTGCCAAATAATGTATCAAGGGCAGAGGCAGACAAGAGAACATGGAGAGTACACAAGCACATTGGTCTTAAAGCAATAAGCAATTAGGCAGGAACAGACAACAGATATGGTGGGCAAAATGGAAAGCAAACAGGGAAACATGCTGTGATATAAAGCAGGGGTGGGGAATCTTTTTTCTACCAAGGGCCATTTGGATATTTATAAAATCCTTCGGGTGCCATACAAAAATTAGCAACTTAAAAATTAGCCTGACACCCAGTAGTTATGCCCCAGTAATTATGCCCCCAGTAGTTATGCCCCTTAGTAGTGCTGTATGCGTGCGCCAAAAAATGGGTGTGGCCAATTAAAATGGGACGTGATACACATATACCCCCAATAGTTCAGTGCCAGATACACATATGCCAGTGAAGTTCCAGATACACATATGCCCCACAGTGCCAAATATACAAATGCCCCACAGTGCCAGATACACATTGCCCCACAGTGCCAGATACACAAATGCCCCACAGTGCCAGATACACAAATGCCCCACAGTGCCAGATACACATTGCCCCACAGTGCCAGATACACATTGCCCCACACATGCCCCCCACCCCACTGTGCTGCTCACCGCTGCTGCTGCTGCTGTGTGTGTGCGTCAGGGGAGGAGAGTGCAGCGTGGGCCTCTCCTGCCACTTTGTGCTCAGTCAGGCGGCGGCGTGTTTCAGCTGTCAGGGGCCAGGCAGGGAGGAGAGAGCAGCTATGTCAGGCAGTGGACCGGCAGCAGCGGCTCCTGATTGGCTGCCGGTCCGCGAGCTCTGATTGGCTCACGATCATGTTTAATGTCATGTTTAAATTGCTCTACAGTCTTAGCCTCTACCACCTCTGATGGAAGGCTGTTCCACTTATCCACTACCCTTTCTGTGAAGTCATTTTTCCTTAAATTTTCCCTGAACCTGCCTCCCTCCAGTTTAATAATACTTCTCTTCCTTTGAAGAATGTTTCCCTCCTGAACTTTGTTAAAACCTTTGGTATATTTGAAAGTTGCTATCATGTCCCCCTTTCCCTTCTCTCCTCCAAACTATACATGTTAAGATCTTTTAGCCTTTCCGGGTAAGTTTTGTGATGTAGGCCATGCACCATTTTTGTTGCCCTTCTATGTACACTCTCTAATGTATTTATAATTTTATATCCTTCTGGAGATATGGGGGTATATGCAATTCCAGGTGAATTGCAGCTTTTTTTTGCCCGTTTTTAAATTCGACACAACCGTCGAATTCCGGCTGGCGGGTGCCGGAATTCGACATATTCAATAAAAAACGGATTTGACAGTCCCGCTGTCGAAAAACGGACCAATTGATGGTAGTGTGCGTCCTGGATTCGACATTTTGGACGGCACAAAAATGGTTAAAAAACCCTGAAAAAAATTGCGTGGGGTCCCCCCTCCTAAGCATAACCAGCCTCGGGCTCTTTGAGCCGGTCCTGGTTGTAAAAATACGGGGAAAAAATTGACTGGGGATTCCCCGTATTTTTAGAACCAGCACCGGGCTCTGCGTCTGGTCCTGGTGCAAAAAATACGGGGGACAAGAAGCGTAGGGGTCCCCCGTATTTTGAACACCAGCACCGGGCTCCACTAGCTGGAGAGATAATGCCACAGCCGGGGGACACTTTTATACCGGTCCCTGCGGCCGTGGCATTAAATCCCCAACTAGTCACCCCTGGCCGGGGTACCCTGGAGGAGTGGGGACCCCTTAAATCAAGGGGTCCCCCCCTCCAGCCACCCAAAGGCCAGGGGTGAAGCTGCGGATGGGGGGCTGATAGCCTTGTGTAAAATAAAATAATATTGTTTTTTGCAGAAGAGCTACAAGTCCCAGCAAGCCTCCCCCGCAAGCTGGTACTTGGAGAACCACAAGTACTAGCATGCGGGGGTAAAACGGGCCCGCTGGTACCTGTAGTTCTTCTGCAAAAAAAAATACCCAAATAAAAACAGGACACGCACACCGTGAAAGTACAACTTTATTACATACATGCCGACAAACTTACCTATGTTCACACGCAGACTCTGTCCACGTCTCCAAGTAGAATCCGGGGTGCCTGAAAATAAAATTATACTCACCTAAATCCAGTGTGTCCTGTTCTATTTTTGTAATCCACGTACTTGCCAAAAGTCTCAGCATTCGGGGAAAGGGGTCCCATGTGTAAACATGGGACCCCTTTCAGTCCGTTGTCCGGGTATGCGGTTTGTTTATTTGCCAAGTACGTGGATTACAAAAATAGAACAGGACACACTGGATTTAGGTGAGTATAATTTTATTTTCAGGTACCCCGGATTCTACTTGGAGACGTGGACAGAGTCGGCGTGTGTCAAAAAAGTCAACAAGATTTGTTTGTCATGATCCCCCACCAGTAAATCCATGCTGTTTTGGCTCCTGTAAGTTTTTTTATTTAAGATATTCCACAACTGTTTCTTTTAATAGTTTTTCCATTACTTTCCCTACTACTGATGTAAGGCTTACTGGTCTGTAGTTACTTGCTTCTTCCTTGCTTCCACTTTGTTCAGTGGAACTACATTCGCTCTTTTCCAGTCCTCTGGAATGGCACCTGTATTTAGTGACTGGTTAAATAATTCTGTTAATGGTGTTACAAGCACATCTTTTAGCTCTTTTAGTATCCTTGGGTGTATCCCATCTGGTCCCATTGATTTATCCACTTTTACTTTTGAAAGTTCTGTTAAGACTTTCTCCTCTGGAAATGTACTTTCATCTACCTTAGTTTAATGAATATCATTGCAACTTAACTGTGGCCCCTTCCCTTCTTCTGTAGTAAATACTGAGCAAAAATAATTATTTAGGTGATCTGCTATTGCCTTGTCTTACACCTTTTTGCATGAACTTGTATCTTTTGTTTCGCCGCCCTCTAAGGGAAATGGCGAGGAAATAGGGACAACATAATTGAAACAGCAAAGCTTTCAAAAGAGATCTAACAACTAAAGACATACAGCGAGCATCAGAATTTCCATTCTAGTCCATAGCAGCATTCCTAACACAGAGGTTTTTATGCCCTTGAAATTTCTGAAAGAACAGAATGTTCCCAGCTGTGAGCCGCTGCCTTGTTTCCAGGTGTAGAGTTGGTATAATACTACAATGTAGACTGAGGTTAACATTTTCATGCTGCTAATACTGTATGGGGTAAATTTACTAAGGTGGGAGATTTTTAGAACTGGTGATGTTGCCCATGGCAACCAATCAGATTCTGCTTACCATTTATCTAGCTGCTTCTAGCAGATAATATATATAATCTGATTGGTTGCTATGGGCAACATCACCAGTTCTAAAAATCTCCCACCTTAGTAAATTTACCCCTATATGTCTATTTTATTTATATAACAGTGTGCACAGCAATTAGAACATGATTTCAGATTTTTGACTTGCCTCAGTAAACTTGAAAGAAGGACTTAAGTTTTGCAGTCAAAAGGCCTTATAAATGATTAAAAAAAAATAAAAAAAAAATGAAAAATAAATATGGATACAGAAACGTCTTCCAGCAGTAGTCCTTGATACTCATTTGTGCAGACAATGGTGGTCATTCCGAGTTTACTGCTCATTGCCATTTTTCGCAACAAAGCGATTAGGTGGAAAATGCGCATGCGCATGGTACACAGCGCGCATGCGTTAAGTAATTTTGCACAAAACTTTGGAGATTTACACAAGCTTGAGCGACGTTTTTTCAACGCTCGAGTGATCGTAGTGTGATTGACAGGAAGTGGGTGTTTCGGGGCGGAAACTGGCAGTTTTCAGGGAGTGTGCTAAAAATCGCAGGCGTGCCAGGTAAAAACGCAGGAGTGGCTGGAAAAATGGGGGAGTGGCTGACCGAACGCAGGGTGTGTTTGTGACGTCAAACCAGGAACTAAACGGACCGAGGTGATCGCAATCTAGGAGTAGGTCTGGAGCTACTCAGAAACTGCAAGGAATTATTTAGTAGCAGTTCTGCTAATATTTCGTTCGCTATTCTGCTAAGCTAAGATACACTCCCAGAGGGCGGCGGCCTAGCGTGTGCACTGCTGCTAAAAGCAGCTAGCGAGCGAACAACTCGGAATGAGGGCCAATATCCACTGAAATTCACTAAAGGGTGCGCTTGCCTGTTGTATGTATCCGATCCCCAACACCGATGGTTTTGCATGTGCTTATTTTAAATAGAGGAAATGTGCAGAACGGACTGCCTCCTGTTGCAGCAGCCCCTTAGAAGTGACACAGCAGTCTCTGATCAACGACATCAGTCCTGAAATCGCACCCAGAATGCCTAGCAAGCAGCATTCCGGTGCAGATGCCCCAGAACTAAAAGTGCTGGGAGGGGAACATAGGGGCTAATTCAGACCTGATTGCTAGAAAGCGATTTTTGCACTGCTGCAATCAGATAGTCACCGCCTACATGGGGAGTGTATTTTAGCTGTGTGTGAACTAGTGATGAGCGGGTTCGGTTCCTCGGAATCCGAACCCGCCCGAACTTCACCTTTTTTTTTACACGGGTCCGAGCGACTTGGATCCTCCCGCCTTGCTCGGTTAACCCGAGCGCGCCCGAACGTCATCATCCCGCTGTCAGATTCTCGCGAGACTCGGATTCTATATAAGGGAGCCGCGCGTCGCCGCCATTTTCACACGTGCATTGAGATTGATAGGGAGAGGACGTGGCTGGCGTCCTCTCCGTTATAGTAGAACACAGAGTGACTTAGTTAGTTATAATTGGGGGGACGGGGAGCAGCTGTTAGGGAGTACAGTGCAGGGTTTTGATTAGTTTAATCCTTTGTTTCTCTGCCTAAAAAAAAACGCTCCACCATATCTGTGCTCACTCAGTGTGCTGCACTGCTGCATGATATATCTGTGCTGAGTGCACTGCTCACACTGCCTAATTGTGGGGACTGGGGAGCAGTTATAGCAGGAGTACAGTGCACAGTTTTGCTGACAGTGACCACCAGTCCAGTATACGTTTGTCTGCCTGAAAAACACTGTGGTGTTTTTTTTTTCTTTCTTCATGCTAGTTTGTTTAGCAGTCTGCTGACAGTGTCCACCAGGTCCGTTATACAGTATATTATATATATAAGCACTAAGCAGCAGTATGGTAGGCCACAGCTGTACCTACCTCTGTGTCGTCAGTGCACTCGTCGTCCATAAGTATAAGTAATACTATACTATCCATCCATCTACATTGTATACCTGTGGTGTGTTTTTTTTTCTTTCTTCAAACTAGTTTGTTTAGCAGTCTGCTGACAGTGTCCACCAGGTCCGTTATACAGTATATTATATATATAAGCACTAAGCAGCAGTACGGTAGGCCACGGCTGTACCTACCTCTGTGTCGTCAGTGCACTCGTCGTCCATAAGTATAAGTAATACTTATACTATCCATCCATCTACATTGTATACCTGTGGTGTTTTTTTTTCTTTCTTCATACTAGTTTGTTTAGCAGTCTGCTGACAGTGTCCACCAGGTCCGTTATACAGTATATTATATATATAAGCACTAAGCAGCAGTACGGTAGGCCACGGCTGTACCTACCTCTGTGTCGTCAGTGCACTCGTCGTCCATAAGTATAAGTAATACTATACTATCCATCCATCTACATTGTATACCTGTGGTGTTTTTTTTTTCTTTCTTCATACTAGTTTGTTTAGCAGTCTGCTGACAGTGTCCACCAGGTCCGTTATACAGTATATTATATATATAAGCACTAAGTAGCAGTACGGTAGGCCACGGCTGTACCTACCTCTGTGTCGTCAGTGCACTCGTCGTCCATAAGTATAAGTAATACTACACTATCCATCCATCTACATTGTATACCTGTGGTGTTTTTTTTTTCTTTCTTCATACTAGTTTGTTTAGCAGTCTGCTGACAGTGTCCACCAGGTCCGTTATACAGTATACAGGTTGAGTATCCCATATCCAAATATTCCGAAATACGGAATATTCCGAAATACGGACTTTTTTGAGTGAGAGTGAGATAGTGAAACCTTTGTTTTTTGATGGCTCAATGTACACAAACATTGTTTAATATACAAAGTTATTAATAATATTGTATTAAATGACCTTCAGGCTGTGTATATAAGGTGTATATGAAACATAAATGAATTGTGTGAATGTACACACACTTTGTTTAATGCACAAAGTTCTAAAAAATATTGGCTAAAATTACCTTCAGGCTGTGTGTATAAGGTGTATATGTAACATAAATGCATTATGTGCTTAGACTTAGGTCCCATCACCATGATATCTCATTATGGTATCTAATTATTCCAAAATACGGAAAAATCCGATATCCAAAATACCTCTGGTCCCAAGCATTTTGGATAAGGGATACTCAACCTGTATTATATATATAAGCACTAAGCAGCAGTACGGTAGGCCACGGCTGTACCTACCTCTGTGTCGTCACTCGTCGTCCATAAGTATAAGTAATAATAGTATACTATCCATCCATCTACATTGTATACCTGTGGTGGCTTTTAGTTGTGCGCAAAATATGGAGAACAAAAATGTGGAGGTTAAAAAAATAGTGAAAGATCAAGATCCACTTCCAACTCGTGCTGAAGCTGTTGCCACTAGTCATGGCCGAGACAATGAAATGCCATCAACGTCGTCTGCCAAGGCCGATGCCCAATGTCATAGTACAGAGCATGTAAAATCCAAAACACAAAAGATCAGTAAAAAAATGACCCAAAAATCAAAATTAAAAGCGTCTGAGGAGAAGCGTAAACTTGCCAATATGCCATTTACGACACGGAGTGGCAAGGAACGGCTGAGGCCCTGGCCTATGTTCATGGCTAGTGGTTCAGCTTCACATGAGGATGGAAGCACTCATCCTCTCGCTAGAAAAAAGAAAAGACTTGCGGCAAAAGCACAGCAAGTCCAATTGTGTCGGTTGCGATGCCTGACCTTCCCAACACTGGACGGGAAGAGCTTGCGCCTTCCACCATTTGCACGCCCCCTGAAAGTGTTGAAAGGAGCACCCGCAGTCCAGTTCCTGATAGTGAAATTGAAGATGTCAGTGTTGAAGTACACCAGGATGAGGATATGGGTGTTGCTGGCGCTGGGGAGGAAATTGACAAGGAGGATTCTGATGGTGAGGTGGTTTGTTTAAGTCAGGCACCCGGGGAGACACCTGTTGTCCGTGGGAGGAATATGGCCATTGACATGCCTGGTGAAAATACCAAAAAAATCAGCTCTTCAGTGTGGAAGTATTTCAAAAGAAATGCGGACAACAGGTGTCAAGCCGTGTGTTGCCTTTGTCAAGCTGTAATAAGTAGGGGTAAGGACGTTAACCACCTCGGAACATCCTCCCTTATACGTCACCTGCAGTGCATTCATAATAAGTCAGTGACAAGTTCAAAAACTTTGGGCGACAGCGGAAGCAGTCCACTGACCAGTAAGTACCTTCCTCTTGTAACCAAGCTCGCGCAAACCACACCACCAACTCCCTCAGTGTCAATTTCCTCCTTACCCAGGAAAGCCAATAGTCCTGCAGGCCATGTCACTGTCAAGTCTGACGAGTCCTCTCCTGCCTGGGATTCCTCCGATGCATCCTTGAGTGTAACGCCTACTGCTGCTGGCGCTGCTGTTGTTGCTGCTGGGAGTCGATCGTCATCCCAGAGGGGAAGTCGGAGGACCACTTGTACTACTTCCAGTAAGCAATTGACTGTCCAACAGTCCTTTGCGAGGAAGATGAAATATCACAGCAGTCATCCTGTTGCAAAGCGGATAACTGAGGCCTTGACAACTATGTTGGTGTTAGACGTGCGTCCGGTATCCGCCGTTAGTTCACAGGGATCTTGACAATTTCTTGAGGTAGTGTGCCCCCGTTACGAAATACCATCTAGGTTCCACTTCTCTAGGCAGGCGATACCGAGAATGTACACGGACGTCAGAAAAAGACTCACCAGTGTCCTAAAAAATGCAGTTGTACCCAATGTCCACTTAACCACGGACATGTGGACAAGTGGAGCAGGGCAGACTCAGGACTACATGACTGTGACAGCCCACTGGGTAGATGTATTGCCTCCCGCTGCAAGAACAGCAGCGGCGGCACCAGTAGCAGCATCTCGCAAACGCCAACTCATTCCTAGGCAGGCTACGCTTTGTATCACCGCTTTCCAGAATACGCACACAGCTGAAAACCTCTTACGGCAACTGAGGAAGATCATCGCAGAATGGCTTACCCCAATTGGACTCTCCTGGGGATTTGTGGCATCGGACAACGCCAGCAATATTGTGCGTGCATTACATCTGGGCAAATTCCAGCACGTCCCATGTTTTGCACATACCTTAAATTTGGTGGTGCAGAATTATTTAAAAAACGACAGGTGCGTGCAAGAGATGCTGTCGGTGGCCAGACGAATTGCGGGCCACTTTCGGCGTACAGGCACCGCGTACAGAAGACTGGAGCACCACCAAAAAAACCTGAACCTGCCCTGCCATCAACTGAAGCAAGAGGTGGTAACGGTGGAATTCAACCCTCTATATGCTTCAGAGGATGGAGGAGCAGCAAAAGGCCATTCAAGCCTATACATCTGGCCACGATATAGGCAAAGGAGGTGGAATGCACCTGTCTCAAGCGCAGTGGAGAATGATTTCAACGTTGTGCAAGGTTCTGCTGCCCTTTGAACTTGCCACACGTGAAGTCAGTTCAGACACTGCCAGCCTGAGTCAGGTCATTCCCCTCATCAGGCTTTTGCAGAAGAAGCTGGAGGCATTGAAGGAGGAGCTAAAACAGAGCGATTCCGTTAGGCATGTGGGACTTGTGGATGGAGCCCTTCATTCGCTTAACCAGGATTCACGTGTGTTCAATCTGTTGAAATCAGAGCACTACATTTTGGCCACCGTGCTCGATCCTAGATTTAAAACCTACGTTGGATCTCTCTTTCCGGCAGACACAAGTCTGCAGGGGTTCAAAGAACTGCTGGTGAGAAAATTGTCAAGTCAAGCGGAACGCGACCTGTCAACATCTCCTCCTTCACATTCTCCCGCAACTGGGGGTGCGTGGAAAAGGCTACGAATTCCGAGCCCACCCGCAGGCGGTGATGCAGGGCAGTCTGGAGCGACTGCTGATGCTGACATCTGGTCCGGACTGAAGGACCTGCCAACGATTACTGACATGTCGTCTACTGTCACTGCATATGATTCTCTCACCATTGAAAGAATGGTGGAGGATTATATGAGTGACCGCATCCAAGTAGGCACGTCAGACAGTCCGTACGTATACTGGCACGGAAAAGAGGCAATTTGGAGGCCCTTGCACAAACTGGCTTTATTCTACCTAAGTTGCCATCCCTCCAGTGTGTACTCCGAAAGAGTGTTTAGTGCCACCGCTCACCTTGTCAGCAATCAGCGTACGAGGTTACTTCCAGAAAATGTGGAGAAGATGATGTTCATTAAAATGAATTATAATCAATTCCTCCATGGAGACATTCACCAGCAGCAATTGCCTCCAGAAAGTACACAGGGACCTGAGATGGTGGATTCCAGTGGGGACGAATTAATAATCTGTGAGGAGGGGGATGTACACAGTGAAAGGGGTGATGAATCGGACGATGATGATGAGGTGGACATCTTGCCTCTGTAGAGCCAGTTTGTGCAAGGAGAGATTGATTGCTTCTTTTTTGGTGGGGGCCCAAACCAACCAGTCATTTCAGTCACAGTCGTGTGGCAGACCCTGTCGCTGAAATGATGGGTTGGTTAAAGTGTGCATGTCCTGTTTATACAACATAAGGGTGGGTGGGAGGGCCCAAGGACAATTCCATCTTGCACCTCTTTTTTCTTTCATTTTTCTTTGCGTCATGTGCTGTTTGGGGAGTGTTTTTTGGAAGGGCCATCCTGCGTGACACTGCAGTGCCAATCCTAGATGGGCCAGGTGTTTGTGTCGGCCACTAGGGTCGCTTAGCTTACTCACACAGCTACCTCATTGCGCCTCTTTTTTTTCTTCTTTGCATCATGTGCTGTTTGGGGAGTATTTTTTGGAAGGGCCATCCTGCGTGACACTGCAGTGCCACTCCTAGATGGGCCAGGTGTTTGTGTCGGCCACTAGGGTCGCTTAGCTTACTCACACAGCTACCTCATTGCGCCTCTTTTTTTTCTTCTTTGCGTCATGTGCTGTTTGGGGAGTATTTTTTGGAAGGGCCATCCTGCGTGACACTGCAGTGCCACTCCTAGATGGGCCAGGTGTTTGTGTCGGCCACTAGGGTCGCTTAGCTTACTAACACAGCTACCTCATTGCGCCTCTTTTTTTTCTTCTTTGCGTCATGTGCTGTTTGGGGAGTATTTTTTGAAAGGGCCATCCTGCCTGACACTGCAGTGCCACTCCTAGATGGGCCAGGTGTTTGTGTCGGCCACTTGGGTCGCTTAGCTTAGTCATCCAGCGACCTCGGTGCAAATTTTAGGACTAAAAATAATATTGTGAGGTGTGAGGTGTTCAGAATAGACTGAAAATGAGTGGAAATTATGGTTATTGAGGTTAATAATACTATGGGATACTATGGGATCAAAATGACCCAAAAATTCAATGATTTAAGCTGTTTTTTAGGTTTTTTTTTAAAAAACACCCGAATCCAAAACACACCCGAATCCGACAAAAAAAATTCGGTGAGGTTTTGCCAAAACGCGTTCGAACCCAAAACACGGCCGCGGAACCGAACCCAAAACCAAAACACAAAACCCGAAAAATTGCCGGTGCACATCACTAGTGTGAACGCATGTGTAGCAGAGCTGTACAAACAGATTTTTTGCAGTCTCTGCGCTGCCCTGGACTTACTCAGCCTCTGCGATCACATCAGCCTGTCCTGGACTGGAATTGACGTCAGGAACCCTCCCTGCAAACATGCCTGCATTTTCCAACCTCTCCCTGAAAATGGTCAGTTGCCACCCAGAAACGCCTTCTTCCTGTCAATCTCCTCATAATCGCCCGTGAGAGAGGATTCGTCGCACAAACCCATTGCTGAGCGGCAATCCGCTTTGTACCCATGCGACGCACCTGCGCATTACGGTGCATATGCATGCGCAATTCGGACCTGATCGCAGGCTGTGAGAAAATGCAGCCTAGCAATCAGGTCTGAATTACCCCCATAGTTTCTCTCCCTAGCACGTTTATGCTGAACTCTGCATGTGCTGAGTTTAGCTGTAGCAGGGATCAGTGATCCCCACACTCTGCTACGCACTCTGTTACAAGGTGTGGAGGCGGGGCTATACAGGGGGTGATCACTTGAGATTGGGGGGAGTTTCACTATGACCCATCACATTCCCCACAGCATTAAAATCTACAAATTCTGTTTATTGGAGCCATGTTCACACCTCTTGCCTGTGTCCTTTTCCTACTAAATTGTCTTTCTTGAACTTGAACTTTCTTTACTTTCATATCTGCATTTAGTTTGTCTAAAATGTATGTCTGTTTTGTTATATGTCGCTGCATCTTGATGTTCAGGATCCCGGCAGGGGAATGTAAGTATACTTATCTTCCCCCAATAACCAGCTAACCCTAACCCTCCCTTCCAGCAGCCTAAGCCTACCCCCGCCCCCCCCTTTGCAGCCTAACCCTAACCCTCCCCGGTGGTGCCTAAACCTAACCTACCCTCCCCACACAGGGCAAGGCCGCCCAGCACGTGTGAGGCCACCTCCTGGAACTAATGTTGACCCCTGGCAGCACAGTCTGGTCAGCCACTATATTTTTTTCAGAATGGCTGTGTGTGACGTCACGCGCCCATTCCCTCCCCCAAACGGTCCAATCCTGCTTGGAGCGCCCCAGCCCCCCAATGCCATGGCTATGCCCACCCACCAATGGCCACCGCTGCCAATCACACTGCGGTCGCATCCATCGGGGATGTGGCTGCAATGTATGGGGTTGCACACCCGCGATGTAGCTGCTACGCATGCACAGTTTGCCTCGATCGGCAGGGTCTGAATGACAATTTTTGCAGTCTAATGGGAATATAGAGCTATGCTACTTACACCTCTGGCCGAATGCTGACATGCAATATGTGTGCTGAACAGCAATGCCTGCTTACAGTTTTGTGTCAACACACTGGGGACTTCTCTAAGCCAGAGGACAAAAGGTAATGTTAAACAAAGTAGGATTCTGGGATGGAGTACATCAAGGTCAATGGCTCAGAAAGAGCAGATATGAGAGATAATTGTAGAACAATGAGGCTACAGCAGCTTAACCTATAACAATGGGGGTGATTCGGACCTGATCGCTGGGCTGCAAACTTTGCTGTACTGCAATCAGATAGTCGCCGCCTCCAGGGGGAGTGTAAATTCGCTGTGCAAGTGTGTGATCCCATGTGTAGCACAGCTGCAAAAATCCACTTTATGCAGGCTCTGCGCAGTCCAGGACTTACTCCTTCAGTGCGATGAGAACAGGCTGATTGGGGCCAGAGCTAACGTCAAACACCCTCCCTGGAAATGCATGGACACGCCTGCATTTTTCTGGACACTCCCAGTAAACAGTCAGTAAAGGGGGGTACTCACGGAGCGATATTCTAAGCAATCTGACTAGATTGCTTAGATTATAAGCCTGATCGCTCCGTGTGTACCCCTTACAGCGATAGCGATGCGCAGCCCCGCGCATCGCTATCGCTGCTGCTAGATTGGCCTGCCGTGCAAGCCAATCTAGCGGGTCACTCACTTCATCCGCTGGGTGAAGTGAGCGACCCCCCGTCTTCTCCCGCACGCTCAGCACAGATCGCGCTGTGCTGAGCGGCGGGAGAGATGTGTGCTGATGTGTGTGATCGTCTTAGGCACGATCTCTTCTTAGGGCAATGCTCTTTTTATTGAACCAAGCCCTGAATAATTTCATGAAACCATCTGGAATCCAGGATTTTCTTCATTTAACACAGAAGATCACCTACATTTATAACTAGAGCTCTGGCATATTTATAATGGGTGCAGTATGTGCAATGCACATAGGCCCCCGGGGTCCAAGAGGCCCCACAACACACACCCTGCACCCATTAATTTCAATACTTACCCTCTGGAGCCCTGCGTTGGCAGCAGCGCTGCAGAAATCACCAGGAAGATACCACGCCGGCCATTTTCCCGTCTAGGAAAATGTCTGTTGTGTCATTTTCCTACCTACGCATGCGCACTAGATTCTGGGGCAGCGCTAGGGTCCCCTAGTGACCCTAGTGCCCAGAGTCTATAGCATAGCCAGTGGGAAGGAAGGGGCTCAGATGTCGTCTGCACATGGGCCTCCTCCTCTCTTGAAGCACCCCTGGGCTAGGGGTGGATAAGATAGAAGAGCTGATGGTAAGTAGGTGAAATGCAATGGACTCCTTGTGCTCTCCAGCGGGCTACTACTATAAACATATTGAACCCAGTTAGTTGCTGGTGATTTGGCGCGCCTATTCCTGACTTCAGGGCTGCATGGATGCCACCATGTTGGATTGATCAGCTGACTGTGGTTTTTCCCAATAACAGATGGGCTAGCTTACACCTGACCAAAGGCACCAATGACTGATCAGAGGCTCCTACTTAATCCCCTCACTTGTATATGCTCATGGCCAGTACAAGGATCCAATATCAGCAGGTCTATTTCCTGATATCTGGTTTGATTGCTGAACCTATTGTCCAGTGCACAATCCATTGTGCATGCTCTGTTTCTGAGCTCATCAGTTGCTGCTCCCTGCTCTATTTTCTCCTTGCTTGCTTCTACTTGCAATTACTGCTATTGATCTCACAACCAGCAAGTCCGTGCAATGAACCTTTACTATCCTGTGCCGTTCCAGACTGCTTATCATCTCACAGACATTACCTGTGTACATTGCCACTCTTAATCTATAAATTGTACATGATACACCTGCATGCATTATTATTCAGTCAGCAGAGTGCACAACCTATACCAGTGAATACCATTGATCACCAGCAGAGTGCCTGCGCTCACCAGTGTGAGCAGTTACTTCACTAGCAGAGCCTACTCCTGTACACCTGATTGTAAGGTCTTCCAGCAAGTGCTTGCTTCTGTTGCAGGATCTCAGTTTACTGCCTCATTCTGATTTCCATATTAGTTCAGTTCCTATTCACAAGGTTGCTTCTGTGAGACTCCCGCATGAGTATGAGAAGTGCATCATAAAACCACTTAACTTCATTCACTCCAGCCCCAACCAGTCTTGCCTAGTGGTTCCAGTGGTATTCGGTCAGGATCCCGATGGTTGGGATCCTGGCTATCAAAATACCAATGCCGGGATCCCGAAACAGCTAAGAAGATCGGCATCAGAAACCCGATTGGGATCAGAATCCCTGTGCCGGAATACTGACATCCAGAATCCTGATCGCTTCACTCTCGGCACGCAGGATAGGTAAGCCGCAGGAGGAATAGGGTTATGCTGCAGGAAGGAGAGGGGTTAAGTTCAGGCTGTGGGGAGTGGGGTTCTGATTAGGCACCCGTGAAGAAGGTTAGGGTAGGCTGAGGGGGAAGAGAATTAGCTTTAGGCTATGGCAATGGGTTTAGCCCCCCCCCCCCCCCCAGGGAGGGTTAGAGTTAGGCTGTGGGAGTTAGGGTTAGGCTGCGAGAGGGGAGGGTTGGGGTTAGGGGGCATTGGGGAACGGTAAGTATACTTACCTTCCCCCAGTCGGGATTCCGCGGTCAGTATTCTGACCACTGGCATCCCGACCGCCAGCATAATGAACCCAAACCATCTCAGTTCAGAGCCCAAACAAAACACAGATCCTGACAGTAGGATTGAGCTTGCATCAGTAGATATTTATGATAACAGTAGGATAATAAACCATTATAGAGTCATGATGCTAAACCATTAGGAAACCTGAGTGATGATGATAAGGTAAAGTCAAAGTAATACAGATTGGTGGAAATTTACTAAGCACCCAATTTGATTTGAGTTTGCATTTTCATATGAAAATGCAAATCAAAAATTTTCTAAACACAAATCTCAGCAGTGTTGGGGCAATTCGTATTGAGATACACTGCCGACCACACAAATACGAATCAATAGGCCATCGGTCAATAACGGTTGTTTGTTCACATAAACCTCATAGAACACGGCAATTTACAAAAAAATTGTTTTCTCAATCACCACCAACAATAGCCATACACTGCCAGAAAAGCCTGGAATTCGGACCCGTGGCTGGCTATGTTCAGGAGGGAGGCCCCCACGCAATTTATTTAGAATTTTTTTAACTATTTAAATACTTTACACATTGAAGCTCTGCACGGATCTCACTGGCTTCATTGTGTCATGTCCGCAGTGTTTTACTAATCTCTCTCCTAAAACGCTGCCCGACAATATGAAAGATATCAACATCGGTAAAGTCGAATTGAAAAAAAACACCTTTTTTCTCTCAAAAAGTTGCAATCCCAAACTGCCGAAATTAATCTCAGCTGAATTCAGCAGCAACACAAATTTTAGTAAATTTACCCCATTGAGTCTCCCATATCTAAAATGCTTGGGACCAGATTATTTTGGATATTGAATTATTCCGTAGTTTGGAATATTTGCATACCATGATGAGATATCTTGGTGATGGAACCCAAGTCTACACATGGAATACATTTATATTTGATATACACCGTATACACAGCTGTTATGCACACCAGTGCCTGCAGGAATGTACTGGTGTTTGAACTGTTATACACACCAGTGCCTGCAGGAATGTACTGGTGTCTGAACAGAGAGGGATGCAAAACAAATGAACTCACAGACAGACTGGGAAATATGACATAACGTACACAGAAGGTGATAGGGTAACAAAACCAACACAGAGTGAACAGAGAAGCCCAGAGGCTAAGAAACTGGGTGTCTCCCTAGTATTAGAAATGCTCAGATGGAAAAAGCAAGATGTTGTGTTTTAATACGTAGAGAACCCGAAATGCTGTTGCTAAGGGCAACAGCAAAACCCTAAAGGGTTACCAACGGGTGTGGCAGTAAACTCCTTGGTCAGAGATGGAATAATAGACACAAGGAGAGTCTCCACAATCCTAATTCTCACTTGCAGGGCCCAGGTTCAGCTTACTGCCACTAAACTGACACATGGACGCACTGCACAGTGAGAGAGGATTATGCAGGCAGGTCTGAAAGTACAGCCACAAACCTGCTGGGTTCACAGAATAGCAAAAGAACCTCAGCAGGCTAAACGACTGACTCCAGTCTTACTGCTAGGTCTGGATTGGCAGAGTGTAGTACCAAATCCCCAGGCCTATTTGCAGTAAGCAACAACAAATACAAAGCTACACAGTACTGGCTAACTTTCAGGAACTGACTAACCAACAAAGATTCAGCAGCATCTGCTTAACCTGAGAAGAGGCCTTATAAAGCAGGTGCTGTCCACGCCCCCCTCAGACCTCACAGACTGTGAGCACAAAAACCAGCACCGGATCCCATGCCTGTAACCACTGCACAGCAAAAGACCTGAACCGGAGTATCAGCTGCGCTCAGGTTACTCCGCTAGCACTTGTCTCCCGGTTGCCATGACGACGTGGCAGCACAAGGCAGGAGACCCTAACAGTACCCCCCCTCTGACGAGGGGTCAAAGAACCCCTACCACCGGGTTTATCGGGGAACTGCGAGAAGAAAGAGCGTATCAGTCTGGGGGCATGAAGATCACAACTGCGCACCCACGACCGCTCCTCCGGGCCATACCCCTTCCAGTGCACCAAAAATGACAGCCGACCCCGAACCATCTTGGAGTCAAGAATCCTTTCAACAACAAACTCCCTCTGGCCACGTATCAGAAGAGGGGAAGGTCTTCCTCTGGAAGAAGGATTACTAATCGCCCGTTTTAAAAGGGAACAATGAAATGTTTTATTGATACCCAAGGAACGGGGCAGATCTAACTGAAATGCCACCGGATTGATAACCCTGGTGATCTTATAAGGGCCGATGAACCGGGGGCCTAACTTATGAGATGGCTGTTTCAACTTCAAATTCTTGGTAGACAACCAGACGAAGTCTCCTAATTTGAAGCTGCAGGGTCTTTTCCGCTTATCAAAAACCCTTTTGGTCACTAATGACACAGACACAAGGGCTTTCTTCACTTTCCTCCAAATACCTCTAAGGACCGAAACGACAGAGGAACCACCAGGTGTGGAGTCCAGGGGGTCAAAAGAATTGGCCTTAGGATGATGCCCATACACACAAAGGAAGGGAGAGATCCCTGTAGCAGAGTGAGCCGCGTTGTTATAGGCAAACTCCGCCATTGACAGATGAGCAACCCAGTCAGTCTGACACTTGGAGACATAACACCTGAGGAACTGCTCCAAGGTCTGGTTCACCCTTTCAGTCTGCCCATTAGACTGCAGATGGTAGCCTGACGACAAGCTGACAGAAATCTGGAGATCGGAACAAAATGCCCTCCAGAATTTGGCCACAAACTGGGATCCGCGGTCAGAGACCACATCAAGTGGCAACCCATGGAGGCGCACAACATGCAGCATAAATAATTCAGACAGGCGTCTGGCCGATGGCAGCCCAACCAGTGGAACAAAGTGCGCCATCTTCGAAAACCTGTCAACGACAACCCAGATGGCTGTCATCCCAGAGGATTTGGGCAAGTCCACAACAAAATCCATTGAAATGTGGGTCCATGGCTAAGATGGAATAGAGAGTGGATGTAATGGGCCAACAGGAACCCCTCTAGGAGTCTTATTTCGGGCACAGATGTCACATGCCCGAACCCACTGATCCACATCCTTAGCCACCGAGGGCCACCACACCGCCCTAGATAGCAACTCCCGAGTTCTGGCAATACCCGGGTGACCTGCCGACTTCTTGGCATGGAATTCCAGGAACACTCGCTGTCTTAACCTAGGAGGCACAAACAAAAGACCTACCGGAAGGTCTGGAGGAGCCTGCTCCTGTGCTCTAAGGACTAATGACAAGAGGTCCTGGGTAATGCCCACTTTAATACATGATGGGGACACAATGGGCAACGGCTCCTCGGTGGTCTCCTGGATTGGAGCAAAACTCCGCGAGAGCGCATCAGCCTTGATGTTTTTTGACCCAGGGCGATATGTTATCAAAAAATTAAAGCGAGCAAAAAACAAAGCCCATCGTGCCTGCCTGGCATTGAGACGCTTCGCTGACTCTAAATATGCCAAATTCTTATGGTCGGTGAGAATTGAGACCACAAACTTAGCCCCCTCAAGCCAGTGTCTCCACTCCTCGAGTGCATCCTTAATAGCCAACAATTCCCGGTTACCCACGTCATAATTCATCTCGGCAGGCGAAAATTTACGGGAAAAGTAAGCACAGGGATGAAGGCGATTATCAGACACTCCCATCTGAGAGAGCACTGCCCCAATACCCATCTCAGAGGCATCCACCTCCACCACAAAAGGACGCTCTGGATCTGGGTGTCGCAGCACCTTGGCCGAGACAAATGCCCTTTTGAGACGGGCAAAAGCCGCTTTGGCCTCACGAGACCAGTGAGCAACATCCGCCCCTTTCTTAGTGAGTGCCACCAAGGGCGCCACTATAGACGAAAATCCAGCGATAAATCGTCTATAAAAATTTGCAAAGCCCAGGAAACGCTGAAGCGCCTTCAAACTAGTGGGCTGCACCCAATCCAGGACTGCCTGTACCCTGGAACCCTCCATTTGGAAACCTTCTGGGGAGATAATATATCCTAGAAATGCGATTTGCTAAACTTCAAATTCGCACTTCTCCAGCTTCGCCCCAGCCGGTGGTCTCTGAGTTTCTGGAGGACTAAGCGTACATGCTTCCGATGTTCCTCCAGGGAATGGGAGAAGATTAGGATGTCATCTAAGTATACAACTAAGAATCTATCCAAATATTCCCTGAGCACATCGTTCATGAAATCCTGGAAGACTGCCGGGGCATTACAGAGCCCAAAAGGCATCACCAAATATTCATAATGCCCTGAGTGGGTATTAAAGGCAGTCTTCCATTCATCCCCCTCTCTTATTCGGATTAGATTGTACGCACCGCGTAGGTCAATCTTAGAAAAAATGGTGGCAGTACGAAGCTGGTCAAACAAGACCGAAATGAGAGGCAGTGGGTATGAGTTTTTAATCGTGATACGGTTCAATTCCCTGAAGTCGATGCAGGGTCGCAATGAACCGTCCTTTTTACCCACGAAGAAGAACCCCGACCCAACTGGAGACTGTGAAGGTCTGATAAATCCTTTAGCCAAGTTCTCCTGAATGTACTCTGCCATAGCCTGAGTCTCAGGATGTGACAGGGAGTACAACCTGCTCTTGGGAAGCTTAGCATTCGGCAACAAATCAATGGCACAGTCATAGGGGCGATGGGGAGGTAGTACCTCTGCAACTTTTTTGGAGAACACGTCCGCAAAATCTGCATAACACCCTGGCAATCCTGGCAAACTTAGCTGCGAGAGCCTGACTGGAAGGCTCAAGCAACTCCTGAAACAATCAGTACCCCAACTAAGAATCTCCCCAGAGACCCAGTCAAATTGAGGATTGTGGGCCCTTAACCAGGGTAACCCCAACACCAATGGGGCAAAAGTACAGACAGTCACATAAAAGGACAATTTTTCAGAGTGTGTGGCTCCAATAAACAAAGAAATATGGCTAGTGCAAGAGGTAATTTTACCCTGGGATAATGGTTCCCCGTTTAACCCACAAATCTCAATTTCCGACGCCAAGGGTACTAAGGAAACAGAGTGTTTCAGGGCGAATTGGCGGTCCATAAAAACCCCGTCGGCCCCACTGTCCACAAAGGCCTCAGTCTTGACAGTTTGACCGAGGATCTTCAAGGTCACCGGAATGATAAAAGTCTTCTTGGGAAATTCTGACTTCTGGCCTGACAGGATATTTCCCATCACCCTCAGGCCCTGAAGTTTTCCGGCTTTTCTGGGCATGATACTACCACATGACCCTTATTCCCACAGTACAAACACAACCCCTGCTGTCTCCTCCGCGTCTTCTCACGCGAGGAGAGGCGGGTAGCCCCAATCTGCATAGGCTCCTCGGAAAATTCCTCAGAGTCTGAGGTTCCCTTGGGAAAGAAGGAAACCTCGGTCTCCCTTTCAAGCCTACGCTCTCTCAGCCGTCTATCCACCCGGATGGATAACTGCATGAGCTGATCCAAGCTATCAGGCAAGGGATATTGTACCAGTTGGTCTTTTATCTGGTTAGAAAGACCTCTTCGGTACTGGTGTCTCAGGGCTGGGTCATTCCACTGGGTATCATGGGCCAACCTCCGAAACTCCGTACAGTAAACCTCAACTGGCCTTCGCCCTTGCTTAAGGATCGAAATCTGAGCCTCGGCTGAGGCCGTCTTGTCAGGGTCATCATACAACATGCCCAGTGCCGTAAAAAAAGCATCAACACTTTTAAGCGACGGACAGTCAGGCTGCAACCCATATGCCCAGACCTGTGGGTCTCCTTGTAGCAAGGAAATCACTATGCCCACCCGCTGAATCTCTGACCCAGAAGACTGAGGCCTAAGCTGGAAATATAACTTGCAGCTCTCCTTGAAACAAAAGAACTGCGAGCGATCTCCAGAAAAACGATCCGGAAGATTTACTTTCGGCTCCTTAACCCCTGAAGGTGCTGCTGCTGCGGGAGCTCCGCCAGCGGCCTGGGAGGTGTGCATTTTAATGGACAAATCATTAAATTGACGAGTCAGGACCTGCACCTGATCGACCACCTGTTGCAACGTATTTTGAGGGGTATGCTCCATATTCCCACAAAATTTCAACAGGAGTATTGGGCTGCTGAATATGTTATGCACACCAGTGCCTGCAGGAATGTACTGGTGTTTGAACTGTTATACACACCAGTGCCTGCAGGAATATACTGGTGTCTGAACAGAGAGGGATGCAAAACAAATGAACTCACAGACAGACTGGGAAATATGACATAACGTACACAGAAGGTGATAGGGTAACAAAACCAACACAGAGTGAACAGAGAAGCCCAGAGGCTAAGAAACTGGGTGTCTCCCTAGTATTAGAAATGCTCAGATGGAAAAAGCAAGATGTTGTGTTTTAATACGTAGAGAACCCGAAATGCTGTTGCTAAGGGCAACAGCAAAACCCTAAAGGGTTACCAACGGGTGTGGCAGTAAACTCCTTGGTCAGAGATGGAATAATAGACACAAGGAGAGTCTCCACAATCCTAATTCTCACTTGCAGGGCCCAGGTTCAGCTTACTGCCACTAAACTGACACATGGACGCACTGCACAGTGAGAGAGGATTATGCAGGCAGGTCTGAAAGTACAGCCACAAACCTGCTGGGTTCACAGAATAGCAAAAGAACCTCAGCAGGCTAAACGACTGACTCCAGTCTTACTGCTAGGTCTGGATTGGCAGAGTGTAGTACCAAATCCCCAGGCCTATTTGCAGTAAGCAACAACAAATACAAAGCTACACAGTACTGGCTAACTTTCAGGAACTGACTAACCAACAAAGATTCAGCAGCATCTGCTTAACCTGAGATGAGGCCTTATAAAGCAGGTGCTGTCCACGCCCCCCTCAGACCTCACAGACTGTGAGCACAAAAACCAGCACCGGATCCCATGCCTGTAACCACTGCACAGCAAAAGACCTGAACCGGAGTATCAGCTGCGCTCAGGTTACTCCGCTAGCACTTGTCTCCCGGTTGCCATGACGACGTGGCAGCACAGGGCACTGGGCAGGAGACCCTAACAACAGCTTGAAGGTCATTTTTTTTAAATTACTTTTAATAATTTTGTGCATGAAACAAATGTTTGGCATATTTTATGCACAAAATGTATTTGTGTTTCAAAAACACCTTATACACAGAGCATGAATGCAATTTTATACAATATTTAAAATTATTGCATGAAACAAAGATTGTGTACATTAAATTATAAAAAATCAAAGGTGTCATTATCTTAGATGTGATCAAAAGATTCAATTTTTAGGAATTTTGGATATGGAAGACTCAACCTGTAGTTGGTTGTACATAAGTGACTAATTGTATCACTTCCCTTATCTCTCAAATCCAAATCTTCACTACGCTCAAGACCTGCTGTTTCCCCTCCCTAGTACAACTAATCTTTTCCCTAGCCTCCAAAATAAGTGTACCCTGAAACCTCATCTCTTTAAATAAGCTAATCAAATTCCACAACATTATAGACTTTTCTATGTTATTAACAAATCTATAGAGCTCAAGTATAAGTTACACACCAACATTGTTGAGCTGTTTTTAACATATAAATCTTGCTGGACCAATATGCAATATGTGGCACTTAGGGACTGATTCTGAGTGTGCGCATAGTGACTTTATTTGCGGGCAGTCCAGAAGTCGGATTTACTACCTTATGCTAATGGGGCTAATGCAGGAGTTTGTGCATCTCAAAGGGGAAAGCCGTGCCGTCAATTTTACACCTGCCGCTGCAACCCCCATTATTAGTATGGGCACTTGCACCAGCTCCGTGCAAGGTGTAAGATATATGTCAGAGACAGACTTTCCTTCCTCATACATACATACAACTCAGAATTACAGTACACAATGCTTTTGATACATGCCCATGACAGTCATGACACTCGCACAAGAGGGGGAAGTTCTGTGCTCTAGTATTGTTGCCACCATGAAATGCTCAATTTCAGAGGAAATCAGATCCAACTGAGTTCATTTTATGGACATATGCAAAATTTGCCATTTACGGCCATGCACAGAGATCCATCCAACTCAGAATAAGCACCTTAGCTTTCTATCCTGGCATAGAAGAAATCAGTGTCAAGCACCTGAAGCCCCGACATGACAGCTTGCTGAATTTTACGGTTGTTTGAGAGTCACCTTCCACCCAGGCCCAATGGTCCAAAGAGATGGAAATCACTTGGTACCAGGTCAGGGCTGTAGGGAGAACGGTCCAGTACCTCACAATAGTAGCACCGTAATAACTCATGCATGCTTTATCAAAGGCAGTGCACCAAACTTGTTTCCGATCCATTATGTTATCAACATACAACTCAACAAGTTGGCAGTGAAATTTAGCTGCTGATGTGCCCTTTAGATGCAGAAATCTGATCACACTACGTACCTCAACACTTTGACCATATTTCTGTCAACCCCGCCTTCTTACAACTGATGCTGGGACAGTATGACTGATATGAGGCGTAGTCTAATGGCTGTGAGGGGACGCAGTGGTCTACCTGCTATGGCCTGGCGGGAAAGGTGAATGAAGCAGGGGACATTTCACACATGAGAGGTCTTATTGAACCACCCTTGTAGTAAGGAATTCATTTTGGTGAATGAAGATTAAGCTTGATATTTCTGGTTAATAAAATACAGAGGGAGAGATGTATCAAACATTCTTAAGAAGACAGGAGAGAAGCTGGCCTAAGTATTCAATCAGCATCTAGCTATAATTTTATAGCACATACTAGATAATGATAGCTAGACACTGAATGATGTTCTGGGCAACTTCTTGACTTGTCCTATTGAGAATCAGCATATCGCAGTGAACAACTCACCTGCTTCCAAAACTTTTTCATATGGAAGATATAATTTACTGCTTCTGGAACATCCAAGCAGTGGTATGAAGGAAAAAGAACCAAGATGACTACCATAACATAATAAAAAGGTGAGGTTCTGTAGGAAGAAGAGTTGTTATGACTCGAGTCTCATCTGCTGTCCACAAGTCCATCCATGGTTGCGTGGAGACGCAAAGGTGCTCTTATTTAGAGTTCATACCTCTCAAGAGTTAACGTACGTTTTGAGGGTCAGAAAACAGACATGGGTAATAGGAAAATAGGTTTGGAACTATGTAGATGACCTTTTCATTTAGTATCATAAATCTATGATAAGGTAATTCAGCTTGCTGGAGATTTTCTGGAGCAAATAATGTGGAGGCAGTTTCTGTTGGGTACTTATCTTGATTGTATTACACATGAATAACCATGTTCTGAGTTAAGGCTACTTTGATTTGTGATATAATAGTTTTCATGTATAATTGGTTCATGAAGCAAAGATCTGGATAAGAGCATAAATATATAGTACCGGGAAAGTACAATCCTAACACTGTCTATTATGTTGAAAAACAGGATCTGTCATCAGGGGAGTTTTCGCTAAGGAGGGAGCTCATGCGCAGTCTGCAGCCTATCCCCTGTGTTTTTTCCTGCGGCAGTGATTTCTTTCTTTACTACGAACATCACCATTTTCCTGATGATTTCTGTAGTCCTGGCTGAAAGGTAAGTATAGTCAATGGGTGCAGCTGCAATAAAGGTTGCTTTTAGTTTATCAAAAGATAACAGAGCTCATGGAGTCTATACTACATGAGCTAGTTTTTTGGTAGAGGGTACAACTACAATTATAG
This sequence comes from Pseudophryne corroboree, assembly GCF_028390025.1. NCBI lineage: Eukaryota > Metazoa > Chordata > Amphibia > Anura > Myobatrachidae > Pseudophryne > Pseudophryne corroboree. The sequence goes on from NC_086444.1 coordinate 1,071,180,355, forward strand.
TAAAAACTGATCTGATTCAGAGGTGTCACAAGGAGGGTGCAGACTACACCCGGTGTCACCCTTCCAGGGACTTACACCAAATTTCCAGCATTTCTGCAGTGACATGTAACTTGGCGCTGCACTGAGACAGAGAACGGAGGACATTTTATATGTCCAAAAGTGACATAAAATTCTGAGTAGTATGCTGCATGAAGCAGCGGCGTCAGGTGTAGGTATTACTATGGTTACGGGTTGGCCTATGAGCATGCTGGTAAATCAGGTGATGGGCGGGGCTTAGTATTTATGAGGTGAGGATTGATTAGATTCTCCTTCTTTGAACAGTGAAGTGCTCTATGTTTGTGCTGTACTGAATTGCTTACAATTGTGAATTTATTGTAATTTCTCCTTTCAATTTCTTCCACAGGAGCATTTGAACGTAATCAAGTATATGTACTTGTTACATGAATTAGCGAGATCAGGGCATGGGTTAGCCTGGAGGATTTATGACGAGGAGTTTCGCAGGAAGCAGCATGGTAGAGCTGTTACGGTTTTTGGCAAAAGAGATGTTGAGATTTTTGTAGATGTTACACAACCGCAGAAGGGTGGCTTGGAAGCAGTTACCGATAAGCATGCTGGTTCAGGTGGACAGCAGGAAAGAGTAGTCAGGGTAGGTGTTATGCTTTCAATAATGGGCCATGCACCCTAGGGTCAAGGTGTCGTTTTCGGCATGTTTGTATCCGATGTGGGGGTTACATCCCATTAAGGACACTCAGGTGGTAGAGGAGGTTTCAGCACCCCCGCCATTGCCGGTGCTAAGTAAGGCTTCTACTCTAGTTAGGTTAAATAAATTGTCTTATTGATAAGACTGTTACCCAAATAGGGAAGACGCTGATTTGTTGAGGACTTTTTTTTTTTTTAGGACTTCCCTTTGCCTATAGAGGGTCAGGTTTACTCATGTGTGGTACGAAATTTGCACTCGGCTCAGCAGTTTCCATAAAATTTTAAAGGAAAGAATGGATAAGGAAGTTTCTCTTGGTAGGATGGTAGGGCCTTTTATTTCACCTCCAGTGTTGGACTTGATATTGTCACCAGTTGGTGTTGTTCCTTTAAAGACTACGGGAAAGTTTAGATTAATTCAGCATTTGTCATGTCCAGTTGGGTCTTTAGTTAATGATGCTATTCAAGACGCATTGAGCACGGTAGTTTATCAGTCTTTTGAGGATGCGTTGGCAAAGGTTAGGTCGTTTGGTAAGGTAGCCTTGATGAGTAAGATCGACATAGAGTTGGCTTTCTGTCAGTTGCCCATTGATCCAGCTTTTTTCCGCTATTTAGGATTTCTCCTTGCAGATGGTTTTTATGTGGACAAATGTCTTCCCATGGGTTATTCTATATATTGTTCATATTTTGAGAGTTTTAGTAGTTTTTTGCACTGGTGTATTTCAGAATATTCAGGCGAGTCTGGAATAGTGCACTATTCAAATGATTTTTTTGTTCATGGGCCCGGCTGAGTCTGATACAATCAGAATCGGTTTATTGCCAAGTATATCAGTACATAACACACAAGGAATTTGTTTCTGATAACCACAGCTCTCAGACAAAATACAACACATGACATAACATAGAGAAGCATGACGGATACTTGAGTACATGTTACGTATATGAACATGAAATGGACTAGGCGATTGTCGAATTAACCAAGATAGTTGCTAGGGGAAAGAAACTGTTCCTATGTCTAGCAGTTCTCACCAGCCGAAAGCTGTACCGTCTGCCAGATGGCATCCATCAGAACAGGACGTGAGCGGGGTGGGAGTGGTCATCAATGATACTTTCCGTATGCTTTGTGACCCTTGCCCGATAGATTGCTGGGAGATTTGCCCCTATGATTTATTCCGCTACCCTTACGATTCGCTGTAGTCTGTTCCTGTCATGAGTTGAGGTCGAGCCAAACCACACTATTATCGAGGTGCAGAGAACAGATTGAATAATTGCTGAGTAAAAGGGGATCAGAAGTTCCTGCGGCATTTTGAACTTCCTAAGTTGGCGTAAGAAGTACAACCTCTGCTGGGCTTTTCCCGCAATGCCATTAATGTTAGACTTCCACCTCAGATCCCTGGCGACCGTGGAGCCTAGAAATCTGAAGGATTCTACCACCGTTACCGTATTGTCCGCAAATGTTAGTGGGAGAGTGTAGGGGGTGCTTCCTAAAATCAACAATCATCTCAACCATTTTTTATGAATTTAGCTGTAGATTGTTTGTGCTGCACCAGGTGACTAGACTCTCAACCTCCTTCCTGTAAGCAGACTCCTCCCCATCCATAATGAGACCAATTAGCGTGTTTTAAGGAGTTTTACAGATGTGTCTTCAGAAGAGCAGTTGTTGGTGTAAAGAGAGAAGAGGAAGAGAGAAAGAACACACCACTGGGGTGCACCCGTACTAGTTGTCCTAACCCCAGAGATGAATTTCCCCATCCTGACTCGCTGCTCCCTATCCATTAAAAAGTTCACCCAGGGACACCTAAGCTGTGCATTTTCGATTGCAGCAGACCAGGGATGACAGTCTTGAATGCAGAGCTGAAGTCCATGAACAGGACCCTTGCATAGCCTCCGTCGAATCCAAGTGCTGCAAGATGAAGTGCAGACCCAGATTCACCACGTCCTCCACCGATCTATTAGCCCTGTAGGCGAACTGCAGAGGGTCTTGGAGGGAACTTACCGTGGAGTTTAATTGAGTCAGTACTAGACGCTCCATCGTCTTTATCACCACCGATGTTAGTGCTACTGGCCTGTAGTTGTTCATGTTACCGGAAGAGGAAGGTTTCTTTAGCAGTAGAATGATAAGCAAGTGCTGGAAGCAAGCTGGGACTACTCCAGTTCTGAGCGACATGTTGAAGATGGCCGTGAAGACTGGTGCCAGCTGTTCGAGATATGCCGTCTGGCCCTGGTGCCTGCCTTGGCTTCAGTCTCCTAAATAGCTTAGTTACCTCCACAACCTCCGCATGAAGAGTAGGAAAGGTGCCCTGGAAGTGAGAGAGAATTCCCACCATAGCAGCTAGCACTTCAGCAGAATGAGGCGAGGTATCGCTTGCGTCGTAGGGCTTCTCAAACCTGCAGTAGAAATTATTCAGGTCCTCTGCCAGCTTTTGGCTAGAGCAAGTGCAGGGGGTGGAGCTCTTGTAGTTGGTGGCAGCCTTCAGGCCCTTCTACACCGACAGAGGGTCATTCGCATAGAAATTGGACACAAGCTTGTCAGCATAGCATTTTTTCGCTGCCCTGATCTCCCTAGATAGGGTATTCCTAGCCTGTCTATACCTGATAGTTGTGGTAGTATTTTATTGAGTGCCTTGTCATTGCTTTCTGAGTTCGGGGTTCCGGTGGCGGATGAAACGACAGTTGGCCCGGTATCGGTTTTGACCTTTTTAGGTATTGAAATTGATATGATTATGGGCTACTGTCGTTTGCCCATGGACAAAGTAGGGCATTGGCCAACGATAAAGTGACGTTAAAGCAGGCTCAGTCACTATTGGGTTCACTTAATTTTGCTTGCAGGGTTATCCCTATGGGAAAGGTTTTTTGCAGGAATTTGGAAAGAGCAACAGCCGGTGTTAGGAGACCGGGCCATTTTATTCATTTATCTAAGGAAATTCGTAGGGATTTGCATATTTCGGAAGAGTTTTTGACAAATGTCAATGGTATTCACATTTGGCAGAGTGAATCCAGATCGTAGAGTTGCAATTGTTCACTGATGCGGCTAGTTCTCTGGGTTTTGGGGCTTACTTGGAGGGCAAATGGTGTGTGCCCCCCTGGCCCAAAGCATGGTTTGATGAAGGTTTAACAGGGAATTTGTTGTTGTTAGAGTTATTCCCGATTATGGTTGCGTTGGAGTAGTGACATGAGGCTTTGGCCAATGTTTCAGTAGTCTTTTGGGGGTCTATTCATGAAGCAGTGAAGAGAGTGGAGATGTGAGCCTGTGGAGAAGTTGCACATGGCAACCAATCAGCTGCTCTGTACAATTGTATAGTATGCAAATTATAAATGTTACTTCAATGCTGATTGGTTGCCACGGGCAACTTCTCCACTGGCTCACTTCTCCACCATTTTCACAGCTTCATGAATAGACACCTTGGTGTGATAATTTGGGAGTGGTTCAGGTGATTAACAGGCAAAAGGCATCTGGTCTACCTGTTTTGCGTTTGCTGGCTCAGATTGTTTTTCGTTGTTTGCAGTGGAATATTAACTTTTGTGCCAGGCATGTTCCACGTATTCAAAATGGCGTGGCAGATGCTCTATCACATTTTGAGTAGCACAGGTTTAGGGTATTAGCGCCGGATGCAAATGTATCTGGTGACCCTTGCCTCTCTTATGCCTGGCAGGTTAGACGGCCAGATTGGAGGGTTTAGCACTAAGATCACTGGCACCTTCCACTCTTCGGGCATATAGTAGAGCAGCGGTGAAGGAGTGGGAGAGATATGTCTGCATGTATCGAGATCAAGGTAAGACCGATTATGCTATGCTGTTGGATTATGTTTGGAAATGTTTTAGCGATGGGAAGCCAAGGGGGGCAGTGGCGCGTTTACTGGCTGCGCTATCCTATTTATTGAGGCTTAAGGGCCGGCATGATTTCACTAAGTCCTTCTTTTTAGCTAGAGCATTCAAAGGGTGAGCTATGTCCCCTGTTCAGGATTCACGAAGACCAATAAGCATTTCAATGTTGCGGCACACGGCGGACGTTTTGCAAGAGGTCTGCGTCTCAGATTACGAAGCACTTTTATTTAAATTGTGTTTCGTTATGGCCTTCTTTGGGGCTTTCAGAGTCGGAGAATTGGTGGCAGCATCAAAAGGAGCAAGGTCACCCACGCTTCTTGAGCATGTGTTGCTGAGAGATGGCGTTTAATGGTACAAAGTGCAGCGTTCCAAAACCGATCAGTTAAAGGGTGTTGGGTGGCTTTGAGAAGCTTTGATGATATCGAGATTTGCCCAGTAACCCTAGCAGAGGAATATTTGAGAGTGCGGACTGATGTTCCAGGTCCCTGGTTGCAACATGTAGATGCTTACTCAGTTTAAATTTTGGTGGGTTATGGAACACTGTATTTGCATAATGGGTTTGACAGTTTTGAAATATGGTACACATTCATTTCAGATAGGTGCGGCGACATCAGCGGCTGCAGAAGGCCGTTCGAGCGTGCAAATTACACTTCTTGGTAGGTGGAAGTCTGATGTATTTTGGAAAAATATATCAGGTTTTGACCAATGAAAATTTAATCAGACTTGCGGCATTAGTCACTCACCATATTTGGGGGTCTTGAGGAATTTTTTATTCTGTCAAGTGCCTGAAGCCCAGGGGTTTGTACCCGCCTGCAGGTGTGTTTTTTGCCTCTCGTCAAGTCTGATTCATCCCCCCCCCCCCTTTCAAATCCTGACTGTTCAAATATTTAATCTTAGAGTTCAATTTAAAAATAGCCTAATTGTTATAATTCACCATTTTAGAAAGCTAATAATGGGTTTAGGAGGGGGTTTGTTGGTGAGGTTGCCTTGTGAGTATTTTGTTCAGGTTTGAGTAGTGTGATGGTTGTTTGAATATTGATTATTATATTTTTCAGATTGGCATTTGGATGAGTGCCCAATCTGGATTCTGGGGCACTCTCACGGGGAAAGATCGGGATTGGAGTGTCTGCAGTCCCCTGAAGCGGAGCTGATCAGGTGGATCGGTGTGAGGGGCCTGCGGTGGGAGCAAGTCATGCCCTTATTTTGGCAGCAGCTGCAGAGGTCAGGATGCCCACTGAGAGTGGTGTTCCATGCCGGTAGAAACAACCTGACCAAGAGGTCGTGTCTGGACCTCCAGAAAACCATGCTTTGAGACCTAGTTAATTTACAGAACAGGACACCCTTCCTAAGCGTGGGATGGTCGGACATCGTCCCACGTTTAGTATGGAGAGGTGCGGATAGCCGGCCGTGATAGAGTTGGTCCGGCGCCGGATCAATTCTGTTGTTGATCAGGCCGTGAGTTAGAACTGGGGGTTTGTGGTCCCGCATCCCTCCATTTCGGTTTCTACCCCTCAGATTTACATGGCTGATGGTGTCCATTTAAATTTGAGGGGTGTGGAAATTTTTCTAGGGGACTTGATAAGTGGGAGATAAGTAGGTAGATAGTAGGAGTTTTGGAGGGGAAGTAAGTTGAGTGTTCTAAAGGTTAGAGGCATGGTGGCGGGTTTCGCAGAAACTGTGGCGGGTTGGGACGGCCTGAAAATTGTGGCTGTGGTTAAAAAGGGTTTATAGGTGCTCAGGAGATAACAAGGTGGTGGAGTTTGATCCATAACAGGGCCTGAGTACCATCGGACCAGATGGGCTGTGGTCTCCGGTGGAGTGGATAGACACCTGAGCACCTTTTGGTTTGGAGTTGGGGAATACCTTGAGTGGAGAGTTGGCAACGGTATTCCTGGTAAAAGTTAATTAACACAAGAGGTGGCAAATGGCCCCATATTGTCCCTTGTGATGCAATGGAGGCAGGGCTGCATTTGGGCCCTTGCCTCTTCTTGTGGTTTTGAAGTTATGAGTTGAGTTGGTCAGCTACAATAAATGGTGTAAAGTATAAAATAAACAGGGACTTTATTTAAATAGGCCATCCCCCCTTGCCACCATACCATTTTATTAATAAAGCTGACAGTTTTATTTGGCAAAATTATTCAGTTGTCATGTGTCAGTTATTTCTTTAGAGTGTATTTAAAGTATGCGCATGAATGCAGGATAGTTTACGATAGACATTTTAATTATCATGCAGTGCCTGGCTCCTGTTACTAAAGATGAGCCAGCAGTGCAGCCATAGTCTCCTGGGGCAGCCCAGCAATTCCTCTGGGAATGCTGGGCATGCTTCTGAAGTGATGTAATGGGGGCTTACTGCAGGGTAACATCCCCTCCCCAATGCGGCCTCAAACTGGATTGTAGCAAATACGGGCATTCCCGTGAGGTCATATCCCCTTCCTGTGAGGCCACACCCTTTTGGGTGAACCAAAGGGAGAATGTTTACCACACCAGGTGTCAGCAACCCCAGTGCCGCCTCTGATTTGATGAAATATTTATAGTAATTGACAAGCCTATGATTCTTTGTACTGGCTTAGATTTGTAGATTAGATTTAGATTAGATTTGAACACAGATTAAAATTGCTTGTATCTTTTAGGGTCCATATAAAGGATAGCTTTAGGGGTAGGGTAACTGAGAAAATAAAACTTCAGGGACTTCAAACATTTAATACATTTTTCTAAATTAACAAATAACCTATTTTCTCTCGATTTCGGCAATACTAAAGTTACATGTTAACAGTATTCGGATAATGAGGATGAAAAGTTTATAAAGTACTGTAAATATTCTTTGATATTCTGGGAAAACATCATTATCAAGCTCCTGCATGAAGGACTGAGCGTTACATAACCCATATTAATAATTAGGTGTGTGTAATGCTAGTCCCTGCAGTTGAGACCTGTCATCCATTCATCTCCCTGCTGAATGCTTGAAAGGTTGAATGTACCTCTAAGATCTAGGGTGGAGAATAGATTGACATTCTTTTTGTACAAACAATGCTGATATTACTGAAGATATATGTTCTCGATAAATTTTTTATTAAGCCATGACAGCCAAGGCAAGGACAGAAACCGCAGGCACAAAGAAGAATCTGGTCCTTGCTAAAGACCTGCTAAGCTTTCTTAATAATTCTTCTTAAATTGCTTGGTTTCTCATCTTGAAAAGGCATATACAGTACTTTCCTTTTGGGGGACATCGTTTTAGGAATGAAATATATAAGTCAGTCATGCAATCTATAATGTCCCAAAAACGTATAGTCAAATATAGAAAATTGATTAAATAAAACATCAGTTTTTACAAATGTATCCAACCAACAATAAAAATATTATGGAGGAGATGTACTAAACCCAGGGCCGGCGACAGGGAGGGAGGTCAAAGTGGACAGCTATACTGGGCCCCACTGTTCAGAGGGGCCAGAGGAAGAGACGTACAAATAAATCGTGCCACAAATTAAGATTAAAAAAATAAAAATTAACTGGCCGTCGTCCATTCACGCCCCCCTCATTACCCTGTCACCTGGTTCAGTCCTGCTTCCTTGCAGCACTATTGTGGCAAGGAGGACATACACTGTTAGAAAGCATCTCTGCAGCAACCTGTTTGAAATTAATTATACTTTATTCTGTATGCCTATGAAGTGTATACACTGATACCCCATTTGGTGGACACTCATGTTATTGTCATCGCAATTATCAATCTACCATTTTTGAGACTCACAATGATTACTATCAATTACTCTATGTATTGATGCTAGACCCCTGATGAAGTCCTAAGCACGAAACACGTTGGGTTGTTATCAACAGTTCTAATCGACTTCTGAAAGAGTTTGAACCAGAGGTTATACTATCCACAAGTGAATTGTATAAGTACAACTGTTTTAATAATGTCAAAGATTTTAATGTAATTGCATTATGAATGACACAAAAATTGTCAAGCCGTCATTTTATGCTCATGTATTGTTCATTGTGTGAATAAATTTTTACTATACAAAGTGATGGAGACTAACCCTTGATGGTGGGGTAGTTTAAGATTTATACATACCAATCATACACTAGCTCCCCTGGGAACATTTTACATATGCTTCATTTACACCGTACCCCATCTAACAGGGGGTATTTCTTGAGATGTAGCTCCATATTAGTAGCGCAGATTGAGGTCCTAAAGTGCTTTTGATATATACACTGTATATATATATATATATATATATATATACATATACACGTGTGCAAGTGTGTTGAGAGGGGTTGATGGGGGGGGGGCAGAATTTCTGTTGCCTGCCCTGACTAAGCCTTTGAAAGTGATAAAGTGAAGAGAGATAAAGCAGTGACGTGTGGTAGTAGTTTCTAGCTGTATGGTAACTTCCAAGGACTCAACAGCAGAAAAATAAACCAAACACAGAATGATAAATTACAAAAGTCCTTACTGATATTGATTGCAAATGTTTGGATCAATCCAGCTGGAGTCTGTAGTCCAGGAAAATGATTCACCACTACAGTATATTCATCAGCAGTCTTGTAGCCTGATTTCAGTGAATGCAATAGGATGGGAGGGTTGATCTGAGGATTAAAACTAAATACCAAAACTTGAGGAACACTTTGTAGGACTTCTATAATCCCCTTGAAAACATCTGTATCTACATGTGTGCATAATCCTTCATAGCACATAGAGGGTAATTCAGAGTTGATCGCAGCAGCAAATTTGTTAGCAGTTGAGCAAAACCATGTGCACTGCAGGGGCGGGGGGGGGGCAGATATGGCATTTGCAGAGAATTCCATCGCCACGTCATTTGGGCTCAGGCCTACAGAAAAAAGGTTTAGCCTGCTCCATGCAATAGTTTATTGTATTTATTTTCTCTTCATGAAAAAAAACTGTCTTGACTAAAAAAATTAAAAACACAATATTTTACCTTTTAAAAAACTCAGAGAATTTGTTTTTGCACATTTATTTTGTAATAAAAAGTCCTTAAATTACTTTTTTTGCTAATTTATTTTATATATAGCATAAATTGTAAACATATTTTTAGATATACTACAGTACTTTCTATTTGGTGTGCAGCAGATTTATAAATTGTTCAAATGAGCGAAAGTAAATTAATGGAGATTATTTACAGAGTAAATTTATAAGTGATCAAAAATAGTAGCATATTAAAGTCTGAATTATGAGTCAACAAAGTGATAGCATGGGTCCACCTGAGAGTTCTCCCACTGGAAATATTAAATTAGCATATCATTTAAAAATACCTGAACATCTGTTCATAATGAAATTATGATTTTTTATTTTTTTTATTTTTTTAAATTATATCATCTTAATAAAAAAACAAAATAAATTCAACTAAAGAAAACCACTAAGGGCCTATTTATTGCAAAATATGATATTCCTGAAAATTAACATATTAACATAGCTGTCCAAATAGAATACAGGATGAGTCTCCTAAATCCAAAATTCTGAAATATGGAATATTCCAAAATACAGGGGTTTTTTTGGCTGCGTCTGAGATAGTGATACCTTTGCTTTCTGATGGTACAATGGGCCTTATTCAGCTTCAGTTGCAAAATTGCAAATTGGGTGATCATCAGCAGAGAATGCATTGCGCGTTTACGAAGGTTAAATTGTGATGGCAATTTAGTGAAATGCGATCGCAATTTGATTGACAAGAAGTGACCGTTTACGGGTGTTAATGTGGCATGTGTGGGTAGTAATTGAAAAAACAAAGGCGGATCATGGCCGTTTTCGGGGCGTGTATCTGATGTCAGTTGCAATGGATTGTGACTAAAAACATGGCACCGCTGCGACTGCTTTCTCATTATTCTGAGTAGCCCTGGGTCAACCGTAATTGTTGATGGTATTTTATTTCTGTGTATGCATTGCAATTTTGCAATTGCATACGCAATTTTATGATTGCATCGGTGGGCATCTATTTCTGGGTGGCTCTACACATGCAATTTTTAGCAGAAGCAGGATTGAGAAAATCGCAAATTCTGCCTCAATAACGATTCAAGCTGAAATAGGCCCAGTATACACAAACGTTGTTTCCTGCACAAAGTTATTAAAAACATTGTAGAAAATTACCTTCCTACTATGTGTATAAGGAGTATATGAAACATAAATGCATTCTGTGGTTAGACTTTGGTCCCATCACCAAGATATCTCATTATGATATGCAAATATTCCAAAATACGGAAATATATGATATCCAAAATACTTATGGTCTCAAGCATTTTGGATATTGTAGGCACAGCCTGTACCATGGGGAGGACTTCGAGTTGGGGTCAGGTGACCGGTGGTCGGGATCCCGGCGGTCAGCATCCTGACGGCCGGGATCCCAGCGTCAGTATGCTGACCGCTGGGAACTGGTCCGCCGGTCACCTGACTACATCCCAGGACTTCTGCCCTGCTCGCAAAGCAGGAGATTTCCCTATCTGCTGTTTTACAGCTTTAATAAATATGAGTGAATCTTAATTGTTCTTTAAGGCCTGAATAAATCTCATAAATAGGACCCTTAACCATTAACTGTCCCAAGAATTTAGAATAGTCTATCACTGCAGAAAATGACTGGACAAAATAAGATGGCTATAATGATGTGTAATATGTGGTCCATGCAAATAGATTGCAGGCCCTTCTGAGAAAATCTGGAAATGTATCCAAAAATATTTTTTTTGTTGCTCATATACTCATCCTCTTCTGTTACAGTTGTTTTCTAGAATGTATATCATTTATATGATTATGACAATCAGAATGCATGCCATGTTTTCAGTGCTTTTAAATATAGTGCGTCTGTAAAAAAAAACCTGGACTTAATTCTGGAAGGTATCCGGCTGGTAGAAAGATCAAGAGAGGGCAGCAGCATGAAAGGTTGGAGACAATTCACAGAAAGAATAAATCATGCAGGAGATTATTCAGATAACAAGACAGTTCCAGTACAGAAGATCCCAGATCCCCTAACGAAACTTGAACAAGGGAAAAGGCATAACAGATTTCAAAAAGAAACATAAATCCCAATCGTGTGTCTTTCCATTATTTTTTTTTCAATAGGATTAACATATGATTGAAACAATACAGGTTTATTATATGTAACTTTTAAAAATAAAATACTAACCAATCGGAACTTACTTCGAAACACCAAACTAATGAAATCAATGAATGAGAAAGCATATATACTGATTATATATAGGGTTTGGACACAGGGGGTGTTTAGGGTTAGGCACTTGAGGTGGGGTGTTAACCGTAGCTACAAGCCCCAGAGTCCTTAGCCCTAGCCACCACACCAAGCAGGTAAGGGTAGGGGGCACTGGCGGGGTAAAGTAATTACCCCATCCCCTGTTGGCATTTTCATGGTTGGGATGCAGGTGTCTGTCATGTGACCGCCGCATCCTTACCACCGGGATCCCTTATCAAACCCATATACTGTATATACACACACACACACCAGTTTTTATCTTTGCTGCATATGGGTCTTAATGATTTAATATCGGTAACAAAACACTTAATTCATACTGATGTGAACTATAAATATCTCATAGCTGTTTTCCCCTTATCAAATTGACAAATAATCTGCTCAATTCTGTATACCTCATAAAATCTATGAAAATTAAAGAGCGTTATTATTTAGTGTTCCCAGAAACAAGTAAATAACTAAATAAATAAATAGGTCTGTGTTCACTTAATTTATTGGCAGTTAAAGGGAGAGGATCCGACACTGCACTATTCAATTTGCGGGCGTATTTGACAGGTTTTTTTAAAGTCAAATCTTCATTGTTGAAAACGGGCCAAAAACCTGTCGAAAATGCCTGCAAATTCGACAAAATGTGTGGATCTGCGGCTAATCCGACGATTCACGTGTTTTACAAGTCGGGAAAACGGCACTTGACTTGAATAGGTCGAATCCAGATTCAACCTAAGAAAGTCGGAAACTGACGTCTTTCCGACAAGTCGGGAATCCAACAGCAATTGAATAGACGCCATAGAAGGTACCTGCATCTGGTGCAGTCCATCCAGGGCTTTTGGCCTGATTCTGATTTGGAAGTAAAGCAAAAAAAAAAAAGCAAGTAGTTGCGCACCTGAGCAAAACCATGTTGCACTGCAGGTGGGGCAGATAATAAGATTTTAAACCTACCGGTAAATCTTTTTCTCCTAGTCCGTAGAGGATGCTGGGGACTCTGTAAGGACCATGGGGTATAGACGGGCTCCGCAGGAGACATGGGCACTCTAAGACTTTAGCATGGGTGTGCACTGGCTCCTCCCTCTATGCCCCTCCTCCAAACCTCAGTTAGAGAAACTGTGCCCAGAGGAGACGGACAGTACGAGGAAAGGATTTTTGTTAATCTAAGGGCAAGATTCATACCAGCCCACACCAACCACACCGTATAACCTGGAATATACGCAACCAGTTAACAGCATGAACAAAACAGCATCAGCCAAAGACTGATCTCAACTCTAACATAACCCTTATGTAAGCAACAACTATATACAAGCCTTACAGAAATATGTCCGCACTGGGACGGGCGCCCAGCATCCTCTACGGACTAGGAGAAAAAGATTTACCGGTAGGTTTAAAATCTTATTTTCTCTAACGTCCTAGAGGATGCTGGGGACTCCGTAAGGACCATGGGGATTATACCAAAGCTCCCAACCGGGCGGGAGAGTGCGGATGACTCTGCAGCACCGATTGAGCTAACATGAGGTCCTCATCAGCCAGGGTATCAAACTTGTAGAATTTTGCAAAGGTGTTTGAACCCGACCAAGTAGCTGCTCGGAAAAGTTGTAAAGCCGAGACACCTCGGGCAGCCGCCCAAGAAGAGCCCACCTTCCTAGTGGAATGGGCCTTTACCGAATTTGGTAACGGCAATCCAGCCGTAGAATGAGCCTGCTGAATCGTGTTACAGATCCAGCGAGCAATAGTCTGCTTAGAAGCAGGGGCGCCAACTTTGTTGGCTGCATACAGGACAAACAGTGCCTCTGTTTTCCTAACACGAGCCGTCCTGGCTACGTAAATTTTTAAGGCCCTGACTACATCAAGGGACTTGGAATCCTCCAAGTCTCCCGTAGCCACAGGAACCACAATAGGTTGGTTCATATGAAACAATGAAACCACCTTAGGCAAAAATTGAGGACGAGTCCTCAACTCTGCTCTATCCACATGGAAAATCAGATAGGGGCTTTTGTGAGACAAAGCCGCCAATTCGGACACCCGCCTTGCAGATGCCAAGGCCAACAACATGACCACCTTCCAAGTGAGAAATTTTAATTCAACTGTTTGAAGAGGCTCAAACCAGTGAGATTTTAGGAACTGTAACACCACGTTAAGGTCCCATGGTGCCACTGGGGGCACAAAAGGAGGCTGGATGTGTAGCACTCCCTTTACAAAAGTCTGGACTTCTGGGAGAGAAGCCAATTCCTTCTGAAAGAATATAGATAGGGCCGAAATCTGTACCTTAATGGAGTATAACTTCAGGCCCATATCCACTCCCGTCTGTAGAAAGTGGAGAAAACAGCCCAGGTGGAAATCTTCCGTGGCTTCACACCAAGATACATACTTCCTCAAGATACGGTGATAATGTTTTGCCGTCACCTCCTTCCTAGCCTTTATCAGAGTAGGGATGACTTCCTCCGGAATACCTTTCCCAGCTAGGATTCGGTGTTCAACCGCCATGCCGTTAAACATAACCGCGGTAAGTCTTGGAACACGCAGGGCCCCTGCTGCAACAGGTCCTCACTGAGAGGAAGAGGCCATGGATCTTCTGTGAGCATCTCCTGAAGATCTGAATACCAGGCCCTTCGAGGTCAATCTGGAACAATGAGTATTGTCTGCACTCTTTTTCGTCTTATGATTCTCAATATTTTTGAGATGAGAGGAAGAGGAAGGAACACATAGACCGACTGAAACACCCATGGTGTCACCAGGGCGTCCACCGCTACTGCCTGAGGGTCCCTTGACCTGGCACAATACCTCCGAAGCTTCTTGTTGAGGCGTGACGCCATTATGTCTATTTGAGGAAGTCCCCAAAGACTTGTTATCTCTGCAAAAACTTCTTGATGAAGTCTCCACTCTCCTGGATGGAGATCGTGTCTGCTGAGGAAGTCTGCTTCCCAGTTGTCTACTCCCGGAATGAATACTGCTGACAGAGCGCTTACGTGATTTTCCGCCCAGCGTAGAATCCTGGTGGCTTCCGCCATTGCCACTCTGCTCCTTGTCCCGCCTTGGCGGTTTACATGAGCCACGGCTGTGACGCTGTCTGATTGAATCAGAACCGGTAGGTCGCGAAGAAGATTTTCCGCTTGTCGTAGGCCGTTGTATATGGCCCTTAATTCTAGTATGTTGATGTGTAGACAAGCCTCCTGGCTTGACCATAGTCCCTGAAAATTCCTTCCTTGTGTGACTGCTCCCCATCCTCGGAGGCTCGCGTCCGTGGTCACCAGAACCCAGTCTTGAATGCCGAACCCGGTAGCACATTACATATCACACAGACCCCCTCACCCTTATTACAGAAAGTACCATATAAACATTATATCATACACAGCACACACACCCCTCCCCCGACCACATTGTACACATCTCCCCCTTTCTCATACAACCATCAGCACATACAGCACCCACCTGGCTATTGCTGCTCCTTCCGGGGCTGGGACAGTGTGGTGGAGGGAGGCAGCAGCACTGGGCAGGAACATGAGGAGGAGCAGGAAGAGGTGAGATGGGCTGTTTGTTATACGCAGCCCTGTGAGAGTGTGGTGGGCGGGGCCAGCAGCAGTGAAGCAGAGCACTGGCTGTCAGTAGACCAGCTACTCTGCTGTTTATTCTCCTGCCTGCGCTCAGGCTGCCGGCTCTGTGTGCACAGCAGGAGTCAGGACGGCCACCACGGCTCTGACCTCTTACATGCAGGCCCACCCCGCGCATTTCCAGACCCGCGCGTGTGCTGTCCGGATTTACAGGGATCTAATTTAAAAACCGAGAGGGCAGGCACGGTTTGCGGGGCATCGGGAGGCTCATTGAAAAATCGTGAGCCTCCCGCTAAATGCGGGAGGGTAGGCAAGTCTTCCGTACCCTCCTGTCACCATAATGGCCAGCGACCAGCTAGTCGGGACGCCGGCTTAGTACTCACCAATCTTCTTTCTTCTGGCTCTGTTAGGGGTGGCGGCATGCTGCGGGAATGTACGCTCGCCGTGGTGGGGCTTGCGAATAGTTCCCTTAGGAGCTATGTCCTGTCAGCGGGGAACGGGAACATTAACCCTTTGGGAGGTTGGGCCGATGTCCCCCCTAAGTCCCACGAAGCAGGCAGGCTGGTGCCATCTAGTCCTGCCTGAAAATAACAAACAGAGAAAATAAATGCAGAAAACTCTTCAGGAGCTTCCAGAAACGTGACTGCCTCCTCCGGGCACATTTTCTAAACTGAGTCAGGTGGGAGGGGCATAGAGGGAGGAGCCAGCAAACACTATAAATTTCTTAAAGTGCCCATGGCTCCTAATGGACCCGTCTATACCCCATGGTACTAAATGGATTCCCAGTATCCTCTAGGACGTAAGAGAAATATAGATACATTTGCTACCCTTGCATTGCAGCATGGTTTATTCCAGATACAAAGTTATTTGCTTTTTTTTTCTTTTTCTGACAGCCGGAATCATAGCAGCGAGCGCAGTGAGTCCCCTCGTGGGCTTGCTGGTCTCGCCAAGCTTTAGTCCCGGTGGCGAGCTATTATATTTCCCCATGGGTGGTGGCATGGACCACGACCCTAGTGGGATTTCGGGGCTTTGTTCGGGATTCCGACTGGCGGCATTTCGCCATCTGTCGTGATGCCAACATCGGTCTCCTGACTGCGGGGATCCCAACAGCCAGTAAATTAACTGCATCCCATGGGATGCTTTGCTCTGCAGTTCTTAGAGCTGGGTACACACGGTAAGATTTTTTGCACTACACTGCACACTATCTGGCTAGAGTGTATATGTCCAGTGGTACTGCCGTATAAATCCAGTCCAGTGATACTGCCATAGAAGTCCAGTGATACTGCAGTATAAATCCAGTGGTACCGGCGTATAAATCCAATCCAGTGACACTGCCGTATATGTCCGGTGATGCTACCTTATTTGTCCAGTGGTACTGCCGTATAAATCCAGTCCAGTGATACTGCCGTATAAGTCCAGTGATACTGCCGTATATGTCCAGTGGTACTGTCGTATAAGTCCAGTCCAGTGGTGCTGCCATATAAGTTCAGTGGTGCTGTCCTGTGCTGTATATTATTTACTCCAAATAAAGGAGTTATTAATATTTAATCAAAATCATTTTTACAGGGTTTGCCCTGTGTGGTGTAAAGGTATGCGCTCCATTGCTGCATTTTGATATATAACTCTAGAAAAATAATGGAGAACAAAAATTTGGAGTATAAAATAGGGAAAGATCAAGAACCACTTCCTCCTACTGCTGCTGCTGCCACTGCTGTTGTTGCTGCTGGGAGTCGATCGTCAACCCAGAGAGGAAGTCGGAAGACCACTTGTACTACTTCAACTAAACAAAATGACTGTCCAGCAGTCCTTTGTGAGGAAGATGAAATATGACAGCAGTCATCCTGTTGCAAAGCAAGTAACTGAGGCCTTGACAGGTATGTTGGTGTTAGACGTGCATCCAGTACCCACCATTAGTGCAGTGGGACTACAGTGCCAACCCTAGATGGACCAGGTATTTGTGCCGCACACTTGTGTCGCTTAGCTTAATCATACAGCTACCTCATTGCATCTCTTTTACTTCTTTGCATGATGTGATGTTTGGGGACAATTTTTTTTTAAGTGCCATCCTTTCTGCCACTGCAGTGCCACTTCTAGAAGGGCCAGGTGTTTGTGCCGCACACTTGTGTCGCTTAGCTTAGTCATACAGCTACCTCATTGCACCTCTTATACTTCTTTGCATGATGTGCTGTTTGAGGCCTATTTTCTTTTAAGTGCCATCCTGTTTGACACTGCAGTGCCACTCCTAGATGGGCCAGGTGTTTGTGCCACACACTTGTGTTGCTTAGCTAGGCCATCCAGCTACCTCTTTGTACCTCTTTTTCTTCTTTTCATCATGTGCTGTTTGGGGCATATTTTTTATATCTGCCATCCTGTCTGACACTGCAGTGCCACTCCTTGATGGGCCAGGTGTTTGTGCCGCACACTTGTGTCGCTTAGCTTAGTCATACAGCCACCTTGTTACAACCTTTTGGCCTAAAAACAATATTGTGAGGTGTGAGGTGTTCAGAATAGACTGGAAATGAGTGGAAATTAATGTTATTGAGGTTAATAAAACCGTAGGGTCAAAATTACCCCCAAATTATGTGATTTTAGCTGTTTTTATGTTTATTTCAAAAATCATCCAGATCCAAAACCAAAACCCGAAAGGGTGGTTTTGGCAAATCCAAATCCAGATCCAAAACACGAGCATGGAACCAGAACCAAAACACGAAAAGTGCCCGCCACACATCTCTAGTTTCTACCAAAAACACACAGGTTTCACTGAACCTGAGTGTATTTTGGAGATAATGTATTTTTTTTTACAGTCAACCAAATTGGATAGCCTGTAAAAAATATATGGGTGAAACCTCTAATTGGGTACCCCCCTGCGTCGGAGCAACACACTTTCTTGGTGCTTGAAAGAATGAAACATGTTGGGGTAAATTTACTAAGCTCCCGATTTTGACCGAGATGCCGTTTTTTCATCAAAGTGTCATCTCGGTAATTTACTAAGCAATAATCACGGCAGTGATGAGGGCATTCGTAATATTTTGAAGTCCAAGAAAAAAATCACGAATGAATACACCATCGGTCAAAACGCGGCTGTTTAAGTATGAATCTCGGTCATTTACTAAGAAGTGCACAGCAAAAAAAAAACCAAACACTGCCGTGAAAAATTACAACTCGTAAAAAAGTGCTAAAAAAAAACAGACCTACTTTTTTTTTCCGTGATTGGATAGGCATGCAGGGATCCATGAGATCCGTGCATGTATATCAGTGGGAAGGGGTGGGAAAGTTGTTATTTTATTAAAAAAAATTGCGTGGGGTCCCCCCTCCTAAGCATAACCAGCCTCGGGCTCTTTGAGCCGATCCTGGTTGCAGAAATATGGGGAAAAAATTGACAGGGGTTCCCCCATATTTAAGCAACCAGCATCGGGCTCTGTGCCTGGTCCTGGTTCCAAAAATTTGGGGGACAAAAAGAGTAGGGGTCCCCCGTATTTTTAAAACCAGCACCGGGCTCCACTAGCTGGACAGATAATGCCACAGCCGGGGGTCACTTTTATATAGTGCCCTGCGGCCGTGGCATCAAAAATCCAACTAGTCACTCCTGGCCGGGGTACCCTGGGGGAGTGGGGACCCCTTCAATCAAGGGGTCCCCCCCCCCAGCCACCCAAGGGCCAGGGGTGAAGCCCGAGGCTGTCCCCCCCCCATCCAATGGGCTGCGGATGGGGAGGCTGATAGCCTTTGTTGTAAAAGAAAAGATATTGTTTTTAGTAGCAGTACTACAAGTCCCAGCAAGCCTCCCCCGCATGCTGGTACTTGGAGAACCACAAGTACCAGCATGCGGCGGAAAAACGGGCCCGCTGGTACCTGTAGTACTACTACTAAAAAAATACCCAAAAAAACACAAGACACACACACCGTGAAAGTATAATTTTATTACATACATACACACATACATACATACTTACCTTATGTTCCCACGCAGGTCGGTCCTCTTCTCCAGTAGAATCCAAGGGGTACCTGTTGAAGAAATTATGCTCACGAGATCCAGGGGCCCAGGGTCCTCGGAGAAATCCTTTGTAATCCACGTACTTAAAAAAAAAAAAAAAAACGCTTACCCGAGCCACGCACTAAAAGGGGACCCATGTTTGCACATGGATCCCCTTTTCCCGACTGCCAGAAAACCCACTCTGACTGATGTCTAAGTGGGTTTCCTCAGCCAATCAGGGAGCGCCACGTTGTAGCACTCTCCTGATCGGCTGTGTGCTCCTGTCCTAACTGACAGGCGGCACACGGCAGTGTTACAATGTAGCGCCTATGCGCTACATTGTAACCAATGCTGGGAACTTTCTTGCTCAGCGGTGACGTCACTTTAGGTCAACCGCAGGGCAGAAAGTTCCCATCATTGGTTACAATGTAGCGCATAGGCGCTACATTGTAACACTGCCGTGTGCTGCCTGTCAGTGAGGACAGGAGCACACAGCTGATCAGGAGAGTGCTACAACGTGGCGCTCCCTGATTGGCTGAAGAAACCCACTTAGACAGAAGTCAAAGTGGGTTTCTGGCATTCGTGGAAAGGTGACCCATGTGCAAACATGGGTCCCCTTTCAGTTCGTGGTCGGGACACCGTTTTTTTTTTTTTTTCAAGTACGTGGATTACCCCTGGATTTCCCGAGGAGCCTGGACCCCTGGATCTCGTGAGTATAATTTCTTCAACAGGTACCTCTTGGATTCTACTGGAGAAGAGGACCGACCTGCGTGGGAACTTAAGGTAAGTATGTATGTATGTGTGTATGTATGTAATAAAATTATACTTTCACGGTGTGTGTGTCTTGTCTTTTTTTGGGTATTTTTTTAGTAGTAGTACTACAGGTACCAGCGGGCCCGTTTTTCCGTCGCATGCTGGTACTTGTGGTTCTCCAAGTACCAGCATGCGGGGGAGGCTTGCTGGGCCTTGTAGTACTGCTACTAAAAACAATATCTTTTCTTTTACAACAAAGGCTATCAGCCTCCCCATCCGCAGCCCATTGGATGGGGGGGGACAGCCTCGGGCTTCACCCCTGGCCCTTGGGTGGCTGGGGGGGGGGACCCCTTGATTGAAGGGGTCCCCACTCCCCCAGGGTACCCCGGCCAGGAGTGACTAGTTGGATTTTTGATGCCACGGCCGCAGGGCACTATATAAAAGTGACCCCCGGCTGTGGCATTATCTGTCCAGCTAGTGGAGCCCGGTGCTGGTTTTAAAAATACGGGGGACCCCTACTCTTTTTGTCCCCCATATTTTTGGAACCAGGACCAGGCGCAGAGCCCGATGCTGGTTGCTTAAATATGGGGGAACCCCTGTCAATTTTTTTCCCATATTTCGGCAACCAGGATCGGCTCAAAGAGCCCGAGGCTGGTTATGCTTAGGAGGGGGGACCCCACGCAATTTTTTTTAAAAATTTTACAGTGTTTAATTAAAAAAAAAAAAAAAATAGAACCCCAGCACGGATCACACAGATCCGGCCGAGATTAATTGTAAAAAAGTCGGCAGTGTTTTGCTAATCACTGCCGTAAAAAACACAAAAAAAACACGAATGACATCGACATCGGAAGAAAAGAAAAACCCGAATACGACAGCTTAGTAAATCCATCATAACAAATTCAAAAAGTTGCAGTTTTACACTTTCGATGTCATTCGTGATTGAACTTTGACCTTTTTTCGGAAATTACGAATGTTAGTAAATGTACCCCGTTGTGTCTGATTCCTTGGATATTAGCCAATACTTCTAACTTGTCTACACTTGTCATTTGCTTGCCCTGACCTTGGCCTTCTCCATCACTTGCCTCAATGACCCTGTGCATTGATGCACATCACTGCTGCCTACCCCTGACCTTTTACCTAATATCTTGATTTAGCATGTCTTTTGACTGCCATAAAATGCAGAGAACATCACAGTGATCACCATACATAACACTAAGCATCACAGTTACTTTTATATAATGCAGAAAACATCACAGTGGCTGCCGTACAGATGTGCCCACATTTGCCTATCCTCTAAATGTGCCAAATACTGTAGCCCAACTAGGCACGCCACAGACTTACCACCAAAGACTTTTTTACCAAACATGCTTCTTATCCATATCACTAATGCAACAAATGTACAATGCAAGGGTGCACTAAATACAGGCTATGGCATTTCATGCAGCTTCAGGGTGTGACTTAGGGGGTAATTCAAACCTGATTGCTGCTGTGCGTTTTTGAACAGCGGGCGATCAGGTCCAAACTGCGCAGGCGCATCGCAGGGGTACAAAGCGGATTGCCGCTTAGCGATGGGATTGTGCGACGGATCCGTTTGCATGGACGATCGCAAGGAGATTGACAGGAAGAGGGCGTTGTGGGTGTCCACTGACCATTTTCAGGGAGTGTCTGGAAAAACGCAGGCATGTCCATGCGTTTGCCGGGAGGTTTCCTGACGTCAATTCCGGTTCCGGATAAGCTGATGTGATCGCACCGGCTGAGTAAATCCTGGGCTGCGCAGAGACTGCACAAAATCTGTTTGTACAGCTCTGCTACACATGCGTTTGCACACTTGCACAGCTAAAATACACTGTAGGCGGCGACTATCTGATCGCAGCAGTGTAAAAATCGCTTGCTAGCGAACAGGTCTGAATTAGGCCCTTAGTCACCAATTTGAGTAAAAAAAACAAAAAGACAGAGGCCCGGCATGAGCATCCTGCATCATATCTTTATCGTTATGCTTAATCTGTGACTAATACATTTTCTGTGTTGAAGCCTTATGGGAAGGAGAGCCATACCCACTATGCTGATGGCTTATTGGCATACCTCCTAAATGTCCCGATTCCAGCGGGACAGTCCTGCTATTCAGACACTGTCCCATCCGCAATGGTGGGGATGGGGTGGTTAAGGTTGGGCTAGCTTGTGATCACCGCTGCTCTGCTCTGCAAAGCAGCCGATTATTGAATAGTTGCCGTCTGCATGTGCACGCCATCTAACATTTTGGGACACCCCCACAAAATGACAATTGCAGAGGTTGTGCAGCGCAGCCACACCTCTCCACCCAAGGCTACGTCCCTCCACCCCGAGGCCACACTCGACAGGGTCAAAAGGGCGACAGGGTCAAAAAGTCGACATGAAAATGGTCGACATACAAAAGGTAGACACCATGTTTTTTGCATTTTTGTGGCCTGTGTGGATAGTTTTGTCATCTGGGACCCCCAATTGTAGAAAGGAATACGCTCGCCACGCTTCGGACTCGGTGGCTCACCACAAGGTTTATAACCAACTCTATGCCGACATGGATAGAGAAGGTATGAAATAGTCCAAAAACATGTTACTTTTTAAAAAAAAATTTGTCTATATTTTTTGTCGACCATTTTCATGTTGACCTTTTGACCTTGTCAACCTTTTGACCATGTTGACCTTTTGTACTGTCGACCTTTTGACCCTGTCGACCTTTTGACCATGTCGACCTAATGTCTGTCTAACATATGGTTTCTATCTATAGACTGTCTAACTAGACATTGTCTATCTATCAACCGGATACCGCATAGATCTACACTTTTTTCTGGAGGTAGTGATGTTTGCACATTTGCTATAAAATGATGAAGAAATAGAAAGATAGACCAGTTGCTCAGGGAACTGTGAAGAATGACACAAGCTGCACTCATTCCCATAGCTTTTAACATTTCAATACAATTTCCAGGAACACTTTGATATTTATTCTGTAATGATCTATAGATACAAAAGTACTACTTGTATCTGAAATTGAATGTCTACTGACCCCTTACATTCCCACACATCACAGTACATATCGGGGGTCATTCCGAGTTGATAGTAGCTGTGCTTGTCCGCCCCGCATGTCAGTGCGGCCCCCCCCCTTCCCCCTGCAGAAATGCAAAAGCATCGCACAGCGGCGATGCTTTTGCATTTCAGGAGTAACTCCCGGCCAGCGCAGCTCCTGCTGCTGGCCGGGAGAACCTCCTCACTGCCCGGGCCGCAGCGGCTGCGTGTGACATCACGCAGCTGCCGCGGCCCACCCCCCCAACGGTCCACCCCCGTCAATGCCTCTAATACGCTGCTTGTGTACAAAGACGCCCCCGGCACCCTCTCTAATCTGCTGCTTGTGTACAAACATGCCCGTGGCAACCTCCCTAATCCGCTGCTTGTGTACAACCATGCCCCTGGCAATGTCTCTAATCCGCTGCTTGTGTACTGAGACGCCCCCGGCAACCTCTCTAATCTGCTGCTTGTGTACAAAAATGACCTCGGCAACGTATGTAATCCGCTGCTTGTGTACAAAAAGACGCCCGGCAACGTCTCTAATCCACTGCTTGTGTACAAAGACTCCCCTGGCAATGTCTCTAATCCGGTGCTTGTGTACAAAGTAGCCCCCGGCAACGTCTCTAATCCGCTGCTTGTGTACAAAGACTCCCCTGGCAATGGGGGTAATTCTGAGTTGATCGCAGCAAGATTTTTGTTAGGAATTGGGCAAAACCATGTGCACTGCAGGGGAGGCAGATATAACATGTGCAGAGAGAGTTAGATTTGGGTGTGGTGTGTTCAATCTGCAATCTAAATTGCAGTGTAAAAATAAAGCAGCCAGTATTTACCCTGCACAGAAACAAAATAACCCACCCAAATCTAACTCTCTCTGCAAATGTTATATCTGCCCCCCTGCAGTGCACATGGTTTTGCCCAACTGCTAAAAAATTTCCTGCTGCGATCAATTTGGAATTACCCCCAATGTCTCTAATCCGGTGCTTGTATACAAAGTAGCCCCCGGCAATGTCTCTAATCCGTTGCTTGTGTACAGAGACGCCCCCCGGCAATGTCTCTAATCCGCTGCTTGTGTACAAAAACACCCCCGGCAATGTATCTAATCCGCTGCTTGTGTACAAAGACGCCCACAGCAACCTCTCTAATCTGCTGCTTGCGTACAAAAATGCCCCCGGCAACCTCTCTAATCCGCTGCTTGTATACAAAGACCCCCCCCCCGCAACGTCTCTAATCCGCTGCTTGTGTACAAAAACACCCCCGGCAACTAGTGATGTGCACCGGACATTTTTCGGGTTTTGTGTTTTGGTTTTGGATTCGGTTCCGCGGCCGTGTTTTGGATTCGGACGCGTTTTGGCAAAACCTCACCGAAATTTTTTTGTCGGATTCGGGTGTGTTTTGGATTCGGGTGTTTTTTTCAAAAACCCCTAAAAAACATCTTAAATCATAGAATTTGGGGGTCATTTTGATCCCATAGTATTATTAACCTCAATTACCATAATTTCCACTCATTTCCAGTCTATTCTGAACACCTCACACCTCACAATATTATTTTTAGTCCTACAATTTGCACCAAGGTCGCTGGATGACTAAGCTAAGCGACCCAAGTGGCCGACACAAACACCTGGCCCATCTAGGAGTGGCACTGCAGTGTCAGGCAGGATGGCACTTCCAAAAAATTGTCCCCAAACAGCACATGATGCAAAGAAAAAAAGAGACGCACCAAGGTGGCTGTGTGACTAAGCTAAGCGACACAAGTGGCCGACACAAACACCTGGCCCATCTAGGAGTGGCACTGCAGTGTCAATCAAGACAGGATGGCACTTCCAAAAAATTATCCCCAAACAGCACATGATGCAAAGAAAAAAAGAGGCGCACCAAGGTGGCTGTGTGACTAAGCTAAGCGACACAAGTGTCCGACACAAACACCTGGCCCATCTAGGAGTGGCACTGCAGTGTCAATCAAGACAGGATGGCACTTCCAAAAAATTGTCCCCAAACAGCACATGATGCAAAGAAAAAAAGAGGCGCACCAAGGTGGCTGTGTGACTAAGCTAAGCGACACAAGTGGCCGACACAAACACCTGGCCCATCTAGGAGTGGCACTGCAGTGTCAGACAGGATGGCACTTCCAAAAAATTGTCCCCAAACAGCACATGATGCAAAGAAAAATGAAAGAAAAAAGAGGTGCAAGATGGAATTGTCCTTGGGCCCTCCCACCCACCCTTATGTTGTATAAAGAGGACATGCACACTTTAACGAACCCATCATTTCAGCGACAGGGTCTGCCACACGACTGTGACTGAAATGACTGGTTGGTTTGTACCCCCACCAAAAAAGAAGCAATCAATCACTCCTTGCACAAACTGGCTCTACAGAGGCAAGATGTCCACCTCATCATCATCCTCCGATTCCTCACCCCTTTCACTGTGTACGTCCCCCTCCTCACAGATTATTAATTCGTCCCCACTGGAATCCACCATCTCAGGTCCCTGTGTACTTTCTGGAGGCAATTGCTGCTGGTGAATGTCTCCACGGAGGAATTGATTATAATTCATTTTGATGAACATCATCTTCTCCACATTTTCTGGAAGTAACCTCGTACGCCGATTGCTGACAAGGTGAGCGGCTGCACTAAACACTCTTTCGGAGTACACACTGGAGGGAGTGCAACTTAGGTAGAATAAAGCCAGTTTGTGCAAGGGCCTCCAAATTGCCTCTTTTTCCTGCCAGTATACGTACGGACTGTCTGACGTGCCTACTTGGATGCGGTCACTCATATAATCCTCCACCATTCCTTCCATGGTGAGAGAATCATATGCAGTGACAGTAGACGACATGTCAGTAATCATTGGCAGGTCCTTCAGTCCGGACCAGATGTCAGCACTCGCTCCAGACTGCCCTGCATCACCGCCAGCGGGTGGGCTAGGAATTCTTAGCCTTTTCCTCGCACCCCCAGTTGCGGGAGAATGTGAAGGAGGAGATGTTGACGGGTCACGTTCCGCTTGACTTGACCATTTTCTCACCAGCAGGTCTTTGAACCTCTGCAGACTTGTGTCTGCCGGAAAGAGAGATACAACGTAGGTTTTAAATCTAGGATCGAGCACGGTGGCCAAAATGTAGTGCTCTGATTTCAACAGATTGACCACCCGTGAATCCTGGTTAAGCGAATTAAGGGCTCCATCCACAAGTCCCACATGCCTAGCGGAATCGCTCTGTTTTAGCTGCTCCTTCAATGTCTCCAGCTTCTTCTGCAAAAGCCTGATGAGGGGAATGACCTGACTCAGGCTGGCAGTGTCTGAACTGACTTCACGTGTGGCAAGTTCAAAGGGTTGCAGAACCTTGCACAACGTTGAAATCATTCTCCACTGCGCTTGAGTCAGGTGCATTCCCCCTCCTTTGCCTATATCGTGGGCAGATGTATAGGCTTGAATGGCCTTTTGCTGCTCCTCCATCCTCTGAAGCATATAGAGGGTTGAATTCCACCTTGTTACCACCTCTTGCTTCAGATGATGGCAGGGCAGGTTCAGGAATGTTTGGTGGTGCTCCAGTCTTCTGTACGCGGTGCCTGAATGCCGAAAGTGGCCCGCAATTCTTCGGGCCACCGACAGCTTCTCTTGCACGCCCCTGTCGTTTTTTAAATAATTCTGCACCACCAAATTCAATGTATGTGCAAAACATGGGACGTGCTGGAATTTGCCCAGATGTAATGCACGCACAATATTGCTGGCGTTGTCTGATGTCACAAATCCCCAGGAGAGTCCAATTGGGGTAAGCCATTCTGCGATGATCTTCCTCAGTTGCCGTAAGAGGTTGTCAGCTGTCTGCCTATTCTGGAAAGCGGTGATACAATGCGTAGCCTGCCTAGGAACGAGTTGGCGTTTGCGAGATGCTGCTACTGGTGCCGCCGCTGCTGTTCTTGCTGCGGGAGGCAATACATCTACCCAGTGGGCTGTCACAGTCATATAGTCCTAAGTCTGCCCTGCTCCAATTCTCCACATGTCCGTGGTTAAGTGGACATTGGGTACAACTGCATTTTTTAGGACACTGGTGAGTCTTTTTCTGAGGTCTGTGTACATTTTCGGTATCGCCTGCCTAGAGAAATGGAACCTAGATAGTATTTGGTACCAGGTACACAGTACCTTAATCAAGTCTATAGTTGCCTCTGAATTAACGATGGATACCGGAACCACGTTTCTCACCGCCCAGGCTGCCAAGGCCTGAGTTATCTGCTTTGCAGCAGGATGACTGCTGTGATATTTCATCTTCCTCGCAAAGGACTGTTGGACAGTCAATTGCTTACTGGAAGTAGTACAAGTGGTCTTCCGACTTCCCCTCTGGGATGACGATCGACTCCCAGCAGCAACAACAGCAGCGCCAGCAGCAGTAGGCGTTACACTCAAGGATGCATCGGAGGAATCCCAGGCAGGAGAGGACTCGTCAGACTTGACAGTGACATGGCCTGCAGGACTATTGGCTTTCCTGGGTAAGGAGGAAATTGACACTGAGGGAGTTGGTGGTGTGGTTTTCAGGAGCTTGGTTACAAGAGGAAGGGATTTAGTGGTCAGTGGACTGCTTCCGCTGTCACCCAAAGTTTTTGAACTTGTCACTGACTTATGATGAATGCGCTGCAGGTGACGTATAAGGGAGGATGTTCCGAGGTGGTTAACGTCCTTACCCCTACTTATTACAGCTTGACAAAGGCAACACACGGCTTGACACCTGTTGTCCGCATTTGTGTTGAAATAATTCCACACCGAAGAGCTGATTTTTTTTGTATTTTGACCAGGCATGTCAATGGCCATATTCCTCCCACGGACAACAGGTGTCTCCCCAGGTGCCTGACTTAAACAAACCACCTCACCATCAGAATCCTCCTTGGCAATTTCCTCCCCAGCGCCAGCAACACCCATATCCTCATCCTGGTGTACTTCAACAGTGACATCTTCAATTTGACTATCAGGAACTGGACTGCGGGTGCTCCTTCCAGCACTTGCAGGGGGCGTGCAAATGGTGGAAGGCGCAAGCTCTTCCCGTCCAGTGTTGGGAAGGTCAGGCATCGCAACCGACACAATTGGACTCTCCTTGGGGATTTGTGATTTAGAAGAACGCACAGTTCTTTGCTGTGCTTTTGCCAGCTTAAGTCTTTTCTTTTTTCTAGCGAGAGGATGAGTGCTTCCATCCTCATGTGAAGCTGAACCACTAGCCATGAACATAGGCCTGGGCCTCAGCCGTTCCTTGCCACTCCGTGTCGTAAATGGCATATTGGCAAATTTACGCTTCTCCTCAGACGCTTTTAATTTTGATTTTTGGGTCATTTTACTGAACTTTTGTGTTTTGGATTCTACATGCTCTCTACTATGACATTGGGCATCGGCCTTGGCAGACGACGTTGATGGCATTTCATCGTCTCGGCCATGACTAGTGGCAGCAGCTTCAGCACGAGGTGGAAGTGGATCTTGATCTTTCCCTATTTTAACCTCCACATTTTTGTTCTCCATTTTTTAATGTGTGGAATTATATGCCAGTATCAATAGCAATGGCCTACTACTATATTTACTGCGCACAACTGAAATGCACCACAGGTATAGAATGTAGATGGATAGTATACTTAATGGATGACGACACAGAGGTAGGTACAGCAGTCGCCTACCGTACTGCTATATATAGTATACTGGTGGACACTGTGTCAGCAAACTGCAAAACTAAAATGCACCACAGGTATAGAATGTAGATGGATATTGGATAGTATACTTAATGGATGACGACACAGAGGTAGGTACAGCAGTGGCCTACCGTACTGCTATATATAGTATACTGGTGGTCACTGTGTCAGCAAACTGCAAAACTAAAATGCACCACAGGTATAGAATGTAGATAGATAGTATACTTAATGGATGACGACACAGAGGTAGGTACAGCAGTGGCCTACCGTACTGCTATATATAGTATACTGGTGGACACTGTCAGCAAACTGCAAAACTAAAATGCACCACAGGTATAGAATGTAGATGGATAGTATACTTAATGGATGACGACACAGAGGTAGGTACAGCAGTGGCCTACCGTACTGCTATATATAGTATACTGGTGGACACTGTCAGCAAACTGCAAAACTAAAATGCACCACAGGTATAGAATGTAGATGGATAGTATACTTAATGGATGACGACACAGAGGTAGGTACAGCAGTGGCCTACCGTACTGCTATATATAGTATACTGGTGGACACTGTGTCAGCAAACTGCAAAACTAAAATGCACCACAGGTATAGAATGTAGATGGATAGTATACTTAATGGATGACAACACAGAGGTAGGTACAGCAGTGGCCTACCGTACTGCTATATATAGTATACTGGTGGACACTGTGTCAGCAAACTGCAAAACTAAAATGCACCACAGGTATAGAATGTAGATGGATATTGGATAGTATACTTAATGGATGACGACACAGAGGTAGGTACAGCAGTGGCCTACCGTACTGCTATATATAGTATACTGGTGGTCACTGTGTCAGCAAACTGCAAAACTAAAATGCACCACAGGTATAGAATGTAGATGGATAGTATACTTAATGGATGACGACACAGAGGTAGGTACAGCAGTGGCCTACCGTACTGCTATATATAGTATACTGGTGGACACTGTCAACAAACTGCAAAACTAAAATGCACCACAGGTATAGAATGTAGATGGATAGTATACTTAATGGATGACGACACAGAGGTAGGTACAGCAGTGGCCTACCGTACTGCTATATATAGTATACTGGTGGATACTGTCAGCAAACTGCATAACTAAAATGCACCACAGGTATAGAATGTAGATGGATAGTATACTTAATGGATGACGACACAGAGGTAGGTACAGCAGTGGCCTACCGTACTGCTATATATAGTATACTGGTGGACACTGTGTCAGCAAACTGCAAAACTAAAATGCACCACAGGTATAGAATGTAGATGGATAGTATACTTAATGGATGACGACACAGAGGTAGGTACAGCAGTGCACTCTGCACTGTACTCCTCCTATATAATATTAATTATACTGGTGGTCCCCAGTCCCCACAATAAAGCAGCACACTGAGCACAGATATGGAGTGTTTTTCAGGCAGACAACGTATACTGGTGGTCACTGTCAGGAAAACTCTGCACTGTACTCCTGCTATAGCTGCTCCCCAGTCCCCACAATTAAGCAGTGTGAGCACTCAGCACAGATATATTATGCAGCACACTGAGCACAGATATGGTATGGAGTGTTTTTTTCAGGCAGAGAACGGATAAAAACTGGTGGTCACTTATCAGCAAAACTCTGCACTGTACTCCTCCTAACAGCTGCTCCCCAGTCCTCCCCACAATTAAGCAATAAACCAATCCACTTCAACAATAAACGGAGAGGACGCCAGCCACGTCCTCTCCCTATCATCTCCAATGCACGAGTGAAAATGGTGGCGACGCGCGGCTGCTTATATAGAATCCGAATCTCGCGAGAATCCGACAGCGGGATGATGACGTTCGGGCGCGCTCGGGTTAGCCGAGCAAGGCGGGAAGGTTCGAACCTGCCTCGGACCCGTGTAAAAAGGGTGAAGTTCGGGGGGGTTCGGTTTCCGAGAAACCGAACCCGCTCATCACTATCGGCAACGTCTCTAATCCGCTGCTTGTGTACAAAGACGCCCCAGGCAACCTCTCTAATCCGCTGCTTGTGTACAAAAATGCCCCCGGTAACAACTCTAATCTGCTGCTTGTGTACAAAGACGCCCCCTGGCACCCTGTCTAATCTGCAGTTTTTTTACAAACATGCCCCTGGCAACCTCCCTAATCTGCTGCTTGTGTAAAAAAATGACCCTGGCAACGTCTGTAATCCGCTGCTTGTGTACAAAAACACCCCCCGGCAACGTCTCTAATCCACTGCTTGTGTACAAAGACTCCCCCCGGCAACATCTCTAATCTGCTGCTTGTGTACAAACTAGCCCGCGGCAACGTCCCTAATCCGCTGCTTGCGTACAGAGATGCCCCCGGCAATGTCTCTAATCCGCTGCTTGTGTACAAAGACACCCCCAGCAACCTCTCTAATCTGCTGCTTGTGTACCAAGACACCCCCGGCAATCTCTCTTATTCGCTGCTTGTGTACAAAGACACCCCTGGCAATGTCTCTAATCCGCTGCTTGTGTACAAAGACGTCCCCGGCAATGTCTTTAATCCGCTGCTTGTGTACAAAGACGTCCCCGGCAATGTCTTTAATCCGCTGCATGTGTACAAAGATGCCCCCGGCAACATCTCTATTCCGCTGCTTGTGTACAAAAATGCCCCCGGAAACATCTCTAATCTGCTGCTTGTGTACAAAGACGCCCCCTGCAATGTCTTTAATCCGCTGCTTGTGTACAAAGAGGCCCCTGGCAACCTCTCTATTCCGCTGCTTGTGTACAAAGATGTCCCCGGCAACATCTCTAATCTGCTGCTTGTGTACAAAGAGGCCCCCGGCAACCTCTCTAATCCGCTGCTTGCGTACAAAGACGCCCCCTGCAATGTCTTTAATCCGCTGCTTGTGTACAAAGATGCCCCCGGCAACATCTCTATTCCGCTGCTTGTGTACAAAGAGACCCCCGGCAACCTCTCTAATCCGCTGCTTGTGTACAAAGAGGCCCCTGGCAACCTCTCTATTCCGCTGCTTGTGTACAAAGAAGCCCCCGGCAACATCTCTAATCTGCTGCTTGTGTACAAAGAGGCCCCCGGCAACCTCTCTAATCCGCTGCTTGTGTACATAGACTGACCATCGGTCACACATTGGTCGCTCCATCAAGCCTCTGGGCAACTCTAGGGTTGTTCACAAATTCAGTCACAACTAAGATGCTGGAACCATTACAACTGCCTGATTCACTATTATTTGCTAAAGCGAGATTGCACGCAGTGATCAATTATTGTCAGACAGCACATGCAATGTGAACGCATTGCACGTGTGAGAAGGTCAAAATGCGATCACTCTGCGTATGCAGCATAATTATAAAGAGAACACAATTTGATTGACCGGAAGTGACCATTCCCAGGTTGTAACATGGCGTTTGTGGGGTGTGGTTGGGAAAATGCAGGCATGTCATGACCATTTTGGGGGCGTGTATCTGACATCATCTGCGACACTGCAATGAAAAACATGGCACCCGGTGCAACTGCATTCTCATTATTTTGAGTAGGCACGGGTCAACTGCAACTTTCGATTGAGCTCGTTTTTTTGCGAATGTATTGCGATTCTGCAGATTTGCGATGGCAGCGGTGGGCGTCTTTTATCCTTTCTGGGCTGCTCTTCACATGCGTTTTTTGCAGTAGCGGGTTTGAGAAAATTGCTATTTCAGCCTCAATAGCTATCCAAAGTGAATTAGGCCCCCAGTCAGGCCCACAAAATGCTTGCGTCACACTTGCATTTACCTCCCATAAACGCACACTGACTGTCAATCAATCTGTGACCAAATTCGCAACCGCCATCGCAAAACCATTGCTGCACATGCTTAGTGTGACTTAGATGTCCCTGCCCCCTCTATAGTAATGCTGAAAATCGCATACCCCATGGACCTCCCCCACCTGGATCTCTCGGGCAGCTGCAGCAAAAAGTAGGTACATATGAGTTTAGCCATTTTACTAAATGATTCTTTTTTGAGACAGAACAAAAAGGGATGACCTCATTTAAGCAACACTATGTTTGAGAATGTCATATGTATTCCCTTTTCAGTGACATCTATCCATTTCATGTCAAGCTGCTATGTGTTGCCCTGTATTGGTGGCTCTGGGCAAACTAAAAGTGACATACTACAGTATAATCCACTAACACATAAGGGACAGCTCTAATACAGAAAGAGCCTAAATTAAGCAGGATAAAGGAATTAAATAAAGTCCACAGTTTTTGTTGTTGTTGTTATTATTATTATTATTATTATTATTATTATATTATTTTGTGTTGTTTATAGGGTTCATTCATGGTTTTGTTTTGAGACACAATGTGTCAGCATGTCTGATTGTATAGTTACCATATTTGCATAGTCTTCATGTACTGTACTGTGAATACCAGGCAGACATCCCCCAGAGCGAGTACTTACATAAGAAAATGTAATTTTAGATAACAGGGTGGAATGGATTGAACTATTACACTGGACATGGGGGCTTTAGGGCGATTGTTCGGAGTGTTTCTTTATGCTTGGTTAATTTTGTTACATAGTAAGGAGTTGAAAATGTTATGAAAAACTCCAAATTACTATAAAAGGAGTCCAAAAAGAAAACAAAATAATGTTTCCATTGTGCAACAGTAAGTCTTCCTTACTTGTCATTTGGTAGAACGATAATAGCCCTAGACAGAGACTATTAGAACAAGCTACAGACGAGTGGCGGAAACAGTAATCTGACAGTCTGAATACATACAAGTATTTTCCAAAAAGGTAGAATTGACTTGTGCGTTACATGAGAGCTGTATGGAGAAACACAATAGACGAAGGCCACAGAGGATACAAAACACATCATTTTGCTTGCAATTTGCAGTCTTTGACTTCAACGCATGCGGACATGTCCAGCTCCTGGTAATGGCAATCATTTGTCCAACGTCAACCTTTAAATTCATACCAATAATTTAGAATATGCAAGCGAAAATGTTCCTAGATTATACTATGCTTCTCTGCATATGAAAAGTACTGCATATAGAACCCGGAGTTCACAGAGAACTACCACAGTATGTGCTCCCAGGGTCTTTTATTAAAAACTAACATTTGTGTTTATGTAATGTTGTTGTTGTTGTTGTTGCTGCAGTAGTAATGCATAAACTGTATATATGATACACAGAGAATATTATTCCTGTTATATCTAGATGATGCTTGTCTGGACTCATGGAATAAGATGCCACTTTACTGCATACCACCCACTTCTGTAGTGATTGGATGGGAACAGTGCTCGATGGCACAATGCGGGGCAAATTGCACCTTCATGACTGAACCCACCTGCAGATTTCAGCACCGCACAGGGGGAGGCGGGGCCATGATGATGACAAATAATTCAGCCACACCCACTGCTCCCGTTCACTGGACCTCCCCTTGTGGATCTATCAGATGGCAGGTCAAAATGTCAGCAAGTATGATCTACAGGCTTTAGAAGTAGTGGGTTTTGAATGCCCTGCTATTTTAAATGTGTCATCCAGGGATTACAGTGCCACTCAGTGTATGTATTATAGTGAAATATTATAAACTGCTTTCTTTTCATTTGGATGATGCATCTTTTATTGAAGTATTATTGCACAAGTAGTGAACTATAAACCACATTCGATTTAGAGGCTCATGCAGAGCTCAGTGTACACTAGGGATGGCCATCAGTGGGCTGCTCATCGATGGTGCCATTAGTGATAACCATCGATAGCACTTAAACTATCTATGGTGAACCATCGATGGTTTGCACCACTTGATGGCCATCGCTAGAAGGCGCTGTCCAGGCCACGGGCCAATGAAAAATGGGGCTGGGACTTAGCGGGTAGCCTGGGGTGGGACTAAGCTCAGTGCAGGTGAAAAAAAAGAATTGGGTTATACAAAGCCATTGATGGCAGATACTGGCGGATACTGCATTAGCATAAGGTAGCAAGCAGGCTGTCGCGGCCATATGAAAACATCTAATTCAGAAACATGCTAATTTATACTACACATGTCCACAAAAATACATGCGCCTATGTCCATATACAGATCGGACATTTATAAGAAGAAAGATTATGCTTGCAATATCATACAGGGTATATACTACTATACCTGATGAGGTATCCTTCTGCAAGAATACTTAGCATTTTAAATGTGGGAATACAATGTCAAATGCAATTAAAGGCATGAATACAAGCCATGCAGTAAAGGAACATTTTCTGCATAATAAGGTTAAAGTTTATAGTGTTTGCAATCTAATTTCTGGAGCATGAGGCTTAAGGAGAACATTTATTAATGAGGACAAAACACAGGAGTAAGATTAAGCCTCGGAATGTGGCTTATGGGCTTCATGCTGCTGCTTCTTTACACAGCTTGCAAAGCCTACTTTGCGCAACAATAATAAAACTTTGAAAATAATTGTTGAAGTTACAATTCTGATTTATAATACCCATAATATTTATGATAGCTACTGTATGTTAAAAAAATTAGCTAGCAAAGGTGCTGAAATTACAATTAAACGTTCTTTGGCTTTGGCCATTAATTTGCCATTCTGCATTGTAGCTCTGAAATTTACATTTTGTTGAATTCATAGTCTACAGCTGAGCTGGAATAACTACAGTCAGATCATTGTGTTCTGTGGTTGGGGTAGTACCGGGGTCCAGCAAAGCATATGACATTTCACGTTCACATGAGGAAGAGATGAACATCACAAAGTAAAACGTTCTCTGAAAATGTTCCTCATCCGTAATTTTATCTTTGCTATGCACACATATGGAGGCATGAAATCATCTAGAACACGTATTTGCTTTCACTGACAAAACTGCACTAGACCAATAAAAGGTAATGGCTGAATGATTAATATGGGTTACTGTACATTTGCATAGACTCCGGAGCTAACATAGAAACAATGACATATACTGTAGGTCCTTGCTGAAATGGATCCAATATTAGCTATTATATTACTTCTATTATATGATATTTCTGTTTAATCTACTAATGGGAGAATATTCAATGACAGTGTGTCGACATTGAACATGTTCATCATGTTGATACTCAACATGTTGATGAAATGTCAACATGGTCAGAATGTCGACACTTGTTTTTTTTTTATGATAGTCTAACCCTAACACTAACCAAACCCCTAATCCTAATACTATTCATAACGAGTGTGGATTATTAGATATACAGTAAAAAGGTCTACAGTCAATAGGTTGACCACTAATGATCGACATGCATTAGGCCAACAGGGTCAAAAGGTCAAAAAGGAACAGACAGACTGTAGAAAAGTTTGAAAGTTTGACAGGGTCAAAAGGTTGACATGGAATGGTAGACATTAAAAAAGGTTGACACAATTTGGGTGTTTTGTCACTTTTCTGCTACGAAAAGCCCTATTAGTGTTCCGCGCCCACTCGGCAGGCTTCGGGCAAGGTACCATGGTAAAGCATGAAAAAGTTGAAAAAAAAACTTGTGTCGACCATAAGTGTGTTGACCATTGTCATGTCAACCTTTTGAACCTGTCATCCTTCTTAACTGTCTACTTTTTACATATCGACTTTTTGACCCTGTCGACCTAATGTATGTCGACCATTAGTGGTCAACCTATTAACTGTAGACCTTTTTAGTGTATATCTATAGACCGGATACCATTCATAACCACTAAACATAACTCTAACCTGACACGTAGCCTATAAACATAACCTTAACCCTAACAGTATTGTCAACATTTTCACTATGTTGGCATTTCGTATTTTCTCCATGTCAACATATTCCAGGTTTTGACATTCATGATATTTTGACCATTTTGACATCATAACTCGACATTCTGGTGTCCATATTATGAATGTCGACATATTCAATGTTTACATTCTGACTGCATAACAATTTGTTGGAGAAGGAGGTATCTCTTACTGGTGCAAGAAAGAAAATATGAACATTAAAACCTACAGTTTGTGAATATAACTATAATTGCTGCCATTGTGTTCATTTATTGGTTCAAGAATACTGTACCCATTCAACAAACCAGATTTGTAGCCCTGAGCGTCTTTTTTTGTGCTTTTTTTGTGAAAAATTCATCTTAGATGCACAGTAATGTCATAGGACATACAAGCTGCTTCTCCTAAATGATATGCAGCATGCCTATATTCTGTGTGTATTTGTGGCTCTATCTGCATCCGAAATACCACGTTAGTGTTTTCCATGAAAACATTGTAGCAAAGCATTTTGTATGCAAATACAGTCGCAGTCACACACAGAATATAGGCATGCTGCATATTGCTTTGATCAGCAGAAGCTGCTTGTTCGTCTTATTACATTGCTTTGCATATAAGATGTGTTTTCTTGGAAAATCGTCAAAAAAGACGCTCAATGCTACCGAGTCACACGGCACTCACACATTATGTGTAACGCGACTTGCAGTGCACGGAGCAAAGATGTAAGATGACACATCTGTAGCTTGATTGGGGCCATGGCCTGGCAGAGAGTGGAATGGTAACATTACAGGCTTGGCCCGATGAGTTTTATTTCAAAAGGGATACAATCAGTGTGGAGTTTGTATGAGCTTACTTGGGTGTTAAAGAAATTGAAGGATCATCATCATATACACCAAAGTGTGTTTTTAAACCAAATTTCTGTAATTGCAGGTGATAAAATATTTCTAAAGCTCTCATAATTTTTTATTAGAGAGGCAATCTATCTAATTCATAAAGATTATACAGTCTGACACATTTTGTCAAAATTGAGACATGGAAGAGTGACCATTGTGAATCCAAGTCTGGAGCATACTGTTTAATGTCGCTGCTGATACAGCAAATGTAAGCTTGCAGACTCCCTTTGGCAGGGATCGCCCATTCAGGGGGAAATAAATGATTCATTAGAAATTACATTTCTAGTCCTGTATCTGAAATCATTTCACGGGAACACAGGAAAAATAACCACCCAAGGGGGGATTTAAGAGGTGTCAGAGTTCAGGAAAGCCACAAGTCAACTTTAAATTAGTTATTGGCCTGCATTCCTCTACAAGGTCTAGGTGGAGATGGGTATTTATCAAGATTTTGTTTACCCATGACAAAAAAATATCAGCTCCCATAATTCAATTGATAACATCTCTTTGAAGAAGTTACACATCCTGAAAAAAAGAGGGAAGTGGGTTTTTTGGTGCATAGATGTTTATCATGATGTATTTAGTTCAATTTACTGGGGTGATAGAACTCACAAAGGAGATTCAGAATGTGAATGTTGAGGGAAGTAGAACCAACACTCTCATCCAAGATTAGACTGAACATATAAGAAGCAGACCAACTTGCCCCCAGCAGGAGGCATGGACCCTGGAGAGGTGCACACAACGTTAGGTAGAAGCCTGACATCATGGATCTACAGTATGTCAAGCTCCCACCTGACAACACTGCAGAAGAATTTTGCATGGTCATCAACTTCTCACGGCAAGGCTTACCAGTAAGATCCAGCCACACCACAGCAACATGGTGCTTGGTACTGTGGACCACCCACTCCTTCTCTGTCTCCTCTCATGACTCCACTCCCCCCCCCCCCCCCCCACTTCCACTAACTGTAGGTGTCCCCCAAGGTTTTGTTCTTTGTCAGATCCTTCTCTCTCTCTATACTTCCTCTTTAGGTGAGATCATTACCTCTTTTGACTTACAATATCATCTCTATGCTGATGATACTCAAATCTACCTTTCCTCCCCTGACCTCTCCCCTGCTCTTTTCACTCATGTATCCAACTGTCTCTTTGCTATCTCTTTCTCGATGTCCTAGCACTTTCTTAAACTTAACATGTCTAAGACTGAGCTGATCATCTTCCCACCCTCTACTACCTAACCTCCCACAATTTAATTATTTATTTATGGCACTACTATCTCCTCTAGCCCCCAAGTGCCCTGTCTTGGAGTAATCCTTGACTCCTCCCTCTCCTTC
Source organism: Pseudophryne corroboree (assembly GCF_028390025.1). Classification (NCBI taxonomy): domain Eukaryota; kingdom Metazoa; phylum Chordata; class Amphibia; order Anura; family Myobatrachidae; genus Pseudophryne; species Pseudophryne corroboree. The sequence goes on from NC_086444.1 coordinate 1,071,218,961, forward strand.
AAACTACACATTCAGCACCTCTTTCAAACATATTATTTTCATCTCTAAAATATTTCCAGGATCAGACCCTTTCTCATGCAGGATACCTCTAAGACCCTTATCCACTCACTGGTCATTTCCAGACCGGACTCTCTCCTCTGTGGCTTGGGTAACGGAAGCCCCTCTACCCAATAAATGTAGTAGCCGCCGCTGCTTGTGGGCAAGAAAAACCTGTCAAAACACAGTCAAAGTGAGAAGATAGAGGGCACTCAGTAATGAGGTTGAAGTAACCTGTGGCTGTGCCACCTACCTTAAAAACCCTTATTTTTACAGAAACTGAAGGTGAAGAGAATCTCTGCTTAAGTAATATGAATATATCAAGGAGTATAATCTTTTCTAAGAATCAGCATCCTTCTGTTTCTAGACTAGCAGTTGTGTAATCAGCATTCATTGCATAAAAAAAATGAAATATAATTATTGCCATTATCATCTATAATATCAGCAATGTTTGTTTGCCGTATGTTATTTAACTGTGCTACAGTACTTTTTCCAGCAATTAGTCCAATGTCATGAAATAGCAAACTCCCGAGGCATGTGGCCACACATAAGCAAGACAATTAATGCACACTAGAATTTTAGCACCACAATCTGTCACAGCTTCTACAAATATGCCCTAAACTGAGAAACATGTAAAAGTAACTTTTGTACGCTCGGCATGTGCTCATACAAGAGCTCAGTGGAAATGGTACTGCCAGAAGCTGTAAATTGACTGATACAGTCAGCATTGTTGTTTCATTTCGTTTGAGCTTATTTGTTTTTAGAGCATTGATTCAGCTTGCTGCTGTCTGTACTTGTCTCGTTAAATGTTTCATTAAGTGTACCTTCTGTCTATCTCCTGTTCTCCCAGTCATGGTATTTCATAAGTAGCAACAGTTTGGTTCAGATACATTGCTAATTCCATGCTGCTTTCATATGCTTCAATTTTCCCTCATCCTAACCCTCCGTGTTGGGACAAAATAACTCAACCCTTAACATTATGGAAGTTGTTTATGGATCTCAGGGGTGTATTTACTATTTACACAGTGCAGAGCTGGTAAAAGATTCCTGTTTCTGCTTCTCGCAGTGATAGAAATACTTTTATTACCACATTGTACCAAGAAAACTCAATCTCACTAGCAAGTTAACCAGAAGAAACACTGAGGCATAGTTGTCTGCGCCCACCTAGTATGTCTGGGACACTCCTATAATAAATTTGAGAGAACTCCTGGACTCTTAGGAAAATTAGCTATGCTCTCAGATCAGTGCAATACCTCCACAACTGCTGTAAAGTAAAGCGACATTGTTCATGTGTTGAGATGTCCTCCTAGAATGTGAGTGTACTCATGATGCTGACTCCATCATCAGTGGATAAGAAGGGGAACAGGAAATGATATGGTTAAGACGAAAAGAAAATTAGTGGAACGGTCTCCAGAAGGGAGAGGAGAGGTGTAAAAGGGGCCTGTATGCTCTCTCTCTCTTTCTTATCTATCTATCTATCTATCTATCTATCTATCTATCTATCTATCTACCTATCTATCTTTAAAAAATAGGCAAGTGCAGTATATATTTGCCTATTTTAGCAACAATTTACAGATGGGTCCATGTTTATCTTGGCCTTTAATAGGATTAATTGAGCCAGGTCAATGACTGTAATGACTTAATCCCCTGTATTGTATTTCAGCTGAGAACAATAGATGAATGGTTTATGTTAATAAACCATGGTGTACCTAGGCGCAGCAGAGAAGCCAAGATAAATGTGTACCCATCTGTAAAACATCCTGATGGTGATGGCAAGGGTTGCTACAAAGGTTTGCTCCATCTGATTGAAGTAAATGGCCAGATTGAAGGATTCCTAGCTGAAATGGTCTAGGGAGAGGGCTGTAAATTATATTCAACCAATAAACATGCATTTGCATGAGCTCTACTCATATACCCTTAGTGGGTGTGTTCCTACGTAAGTGGGGTACACAAATAAATGTTTTTTTAAAAGAAATTATTACATTGTGCATTGCTCTACTTTATATTTAGGAAATTACTTAAGTTACTTACTATATTATGGATATCTACAGCCTTGGAAAACCAGTATGTGTTGCTATCACCATTATTGGATATGCTCGGTGTATCTAATATCATTCAATGGTAGATGGGTTAATGCAAAGAGAAAAGCTGGTTCTGAACAAATTCTTAATGCTAGTCATCTGTAAATAATTTTTCAGCTTACCAACTGTGAATAATTTCCAAACTCACCATGAAGTAGCAAAAAAATATGAGAGAAAGGGAGATTAAATGAACAAAAGACATATTCGCATGTGAGTTGTGTTAGTCTTGCTCGTGAAATGCCTACATACGGTAATTTTAATCAGTTTAACCTTTTCTGTTGTAACTGTATTTGGGAGAGATGTTTATTGATGTGATAACTCATTTAAATGTCATGAATATTCCTTCACTGTTTGCAGAAGAGGTAATGGACTAGGCCTTTTTGACAACTGGATGTTAAAATGCTATTTTATTATTGTGGAAAACAGTATTAATTAAGATGCTTGATCTACTTAATATGAAGTAGGTAGCTCTTTGCACAATGATATGGGGCTGATGCACAGTGAGCACTAGGCTGGTTGACATGGTGTATTTGTTGTGAATTCACAATATACATGCTCAGAATGTGAATGCACACAAATGAGCAATTGCACAGAGGAACTCATTATTCAAGTAGCAATTCAATTTCTTATACCCGTAGATGTATCATGAGGGTGGGAGGAAGCGTTCTCACGTAGGCTGAGTATAGTAAGTATATTAAGGGCGTGTACATGCCAATGTGGCCATGCACATCACTAGTTTTGTGTCATGGCCATAACTAGAACTTTGTGAGTCCTAATGTAACATTTAGAAGAACCGCCACCCCAGTACTTCAAAAGAGACAGTGGGTGTTCATTTTATGCCACATAGAAATGCCCCACTTCACATGTCACACTATAGTGCCCCCAGTTAACATTATGCCACATTGTAGTGACCTCAGTTCACACAATACCCCATTGTAGTGACCCCAGTTCACATTATGGCCCATTGTAGTACCTCATTTCACATTATGCCCCATTGTAGTACCCCCATTCACATTATGCCCACCTGCATTGATCCCAGGTTCACATTACACCACACTGTAGAGCACCCAGTTCACGAGAGTGAGTTTGATAGCAGCTGTGTTGGAAAACACCAGTGACCTGGTCAGTGCTTGCTGGTATGGGGGGCCCTCTGTGAGAGGGGGTATTGAGTACATGCCCTCAGTGCCCCTCCAACTCGGCTCTGGGCATGCAGTGTTTGCAGGGAGGTGGTCCCCAGAGGACGTTTGGACCCCAAGGCAATGGGACCCCCTACACTCACTGCAGTTATGCCCTTGCCTTGTGTCCTCTAAGTATGTTATATATGTGTTATGAGGTCTATGTGCCTCATAGCACATTTATTTGTATATAACATACTGTTTAATTAACAGCTGACTTTTAAAAGGTTTCATCATATTTGGTTCATTTTTATGACATATAGTGCTGGATGTGACCATTGCTATTGGCCAAAAATATCATTCTTGAGATGCCAGAGAATGTGATGGAGGAGATGTTGACAGGTCGCGTTCCGCTTGACTTGACAATTTTTTCACCAGCAGGTCTTTGAACCCCAGCAGACTTGTGTGTGCCGGAAAGAGAGATCCAAGGTAGGTTTTAAATCTAGGATCGAGCACGGTGGCCAAAATGTAGTGCTCTGATATCAACAGATTGACCACCCGTGAATCCTTGTTAAGCGAATTAAGGGCTCCATCCACAAGTCCCACATGCCTAGCGGAATCGCTCTGTGTTAGCTCCTCCTTCAATGTCTCCAGCTTCTTCTGCAAAAGCCTGATGAGGGGAATGACCTGACTCAGGCTGGCAGTGTCTGAACTGACTTCACGTGTGGCAAGTTCAAAGGGCAGCAGAACCTTGCACAACGTTGAAATCATTCTTCACTGCGCTTGAGACAGGTGCATTCCACCTCCTATATCGTGCTCAATTGTATAAGCTTGAATGGCCTTTTGCTGCTCCTCCAACCTCTGAAGCATATATAGGGTTGAATTCCACCTCGTTACCACTTCTTGCTTCAGATGATGGCAGGGCAGGTTCAGGCGTTTTTGGTGTTGCTCCAGTCTTCTGTACGTGGTGCCTGTACGCCGAAAGTGTCCCGCAATTCTTCTGGCCACCGACAGCATCTCTTGCACGCCCCTCTCGTTTTTTAAATAATTCTGCACCACCAAATTCAAGGTATGTGCAAAACATGGGACGTGCTGGAATTTGCCCATATTTAATGCACACACAATATTGCTGGCGTTGTCCGATGCCACAAATCCACAGGAGAGTCCAATTGGGGTAAGCCATTCCGCGATGATCTTCCTCAGTTGCCGTAAGAGGTTTTCAGCTGTGTGCGTATTCTGGAAACCGGTGATACAAAGCGTAGCCTGCCTAGGAAAGAGTTGGCGTTTGCGAGATGCTACTACTGGTGCCGCCGCTGCTGTTCTTGCGGCGGGAGTCCATACATCTACCCAGTGGGCTGTCACAGTCATATAGTCCTGACCCTGCCCTGCTCCACTTGTCCACATGTCCGTGGTTAAGTGGACATTGGGTACAGCTGCATTTTTTAGGACACTGGTGAGTCTTTTTCTGAGGTCTGTGTACATTTTCGGTATCGCCTGCCTAGAGAAATGGAACCTAGATGGTATTTGGTACCAGGGACACAGTACCTCCAACAAGTCTCTAGTTGGCTCTGCAGTAATGATGGATACCGGAACCACGTTTATCACCACCCAGGATGCCAAGGCCTCAGTTATCCGCTTTGCAGCAGGATGACTGCTGTGATATTTCATCTTCCTCGCAAAGGACTGTTGGACAGTCAATTGCTTGGTGGAAGTAGTAAAAGTGGTCTTACGACTTCCCCTCTGGGATGACCATCGACTCCCAGCAGCAACAACAGCAGCGCCAGCAGCAGTAGGCGTTACACGCAAGGATGCATCGGAGGAATCCCAGGCAGGAGAGGACTCGTCAGAATTGCCAGTGACATGGCCTGCAGGACTATTGGCATTCCTGGGGAAGGAGGAAATTGACACTGAGGGAGTTGGTGGGGTGGTTTGCGTGAGCTTGGTTACAAGAGGAAGGGATTTACTGGTCAGTGGACTGCTTCCGCTGTCGCCCAAAGTTTTTGAACTTGTCACTGACTTATTATGAATGCGCTGCAGGTGACGTATAAGGGAGGATGTTCCGAGGTGGTTAACGTCCTTACCCCTACTTATTACAGCTTGACAAAGGCAACACATGGCTTGACAAATGTTGTCCGCATTTCTGTTGAAATACTTCCACACCGAAGAGCTGATTTTTTTGGTATTTTCACCAGGCATGTCAATGGCCATATTCCTCCCACGGACAACAGGTATCTCCCCGGGTGCCTGACTTAAACAAACCACCTCACCATCAGAATCCTCCTTGTCAATTTCCTCCCCAGCGCCAGCAACACCCATATCCTCCTCATCCTGGTGTACTTCAACACTGACATCTTCAATCTGACTATCAGGAACTGGACTGCGGGTGCTCCTTCCAGCACTTGCAGGGGGCGTACAAATGGTGGAAGGCGCATGCTCTTCACGTCCAGTGTTGGGAAGGTCAGGCATCGCAACCGACACAATTGGACTCTCCTTGTGGATTTGGGATTTCGAAGAACGCACAGTTCTTTGCTGTGCTTTTGCCAGCTTGAGTCTTTTCATTTTTCTAGCGAGAGGCTGAGTGCTTCCATCCTCATGTGAAGCTGAACCACTAGCCATGAACATAGGCCAGGGCCTCAGCCGTTCCTTGCCACTCCGTGTGGTAAATGGCATATTGGCAAGTTTACGCTTCTCCTCCGACAATTTTATTTTAGATTTTTGAGTCCTTTTTTTACTGATATTTGGTGTTTTGGATTTTACATGCTCTGTACTATGACATTGGGCATCGGCCTTGGCTGATGACGTTGATGGCATTTCATCGTCTCGGCCATGACTAGTGGCAGCAGCTTCAGCACGAGGTGGAAGTCGATCTTGATCTTTCCCTATTTTTGGAACCTCAACATTTTTGTTCTCCATATTTTAATAGGCACAACTAAAAGGCACCTCAGGTAAACAATGGAGATGGATGGATACTAGTATACTTATGGATGACGAGCGACTGCCGACACAGAGGTAGCTACAGCCGTGGACTACCGTACTGTGTCTGCTGCTAATATAGACTGGATGATAATGAGATAAAATTTAAATATATATATATATATCACACTAGTACTGCAGCCGGACAGGTATATATTATGTAATTACGGACCTGCTGGACACTGTCTGTCAGACTCAGCACTGCAGACTCCTAAAGTAAGCTACTAGTATCAAGAAGATAGAAAAAAAAAAAACCACGGGTAGGTGGTATACAATTATGGATGGACGAGCGACTGCCGACACAGAGGTAGCTACAGCCGTGGACTACCGTACTGTGTCTGCTGCTAATATAGACTGGATGATAATGAGATAAAATTAAAATATATATATATATCACACTAGTACTGCAGCCGGACAGGTATATATTATGTAATGACGGACCTGCTGGACACTGTCTGTCAGACTCAGCACTGCAGACTCCTAAAGTAAGCTACTAGTATCAAGAAGATAGAAAAAAAAAAACCACGGGTAGGTGGTATACAATTATGGATGGACGAGCGACTGCCGACACAGAGGTAGCTACAGCCGTGGACTACCGTACTGTGTCTGCTGCTAATATAGACTGGATGATAATGAGATAAAATTAAAATATATATATATATATCACACTAGTACTGCAGCCGGACAGGTATATATTATGTAATGACGGACCTGCTGGACACTGTCTGTCAGACTCAGCACTGCAGACTCCTAAAGTAAGCTACTAGTATCAAGAAGATAGAAAAAAAAAAAAAACACGGGTAGGTGGTATACAATTATGGATGGACGAGCGACTGCCGACACAGAGGTAGCTACAGCCGTGGACTACCGTACTGTGTCTGCTGCTAATATAGACTGGATGATAATGAGATAAAATTAAAATATATATATATCACACTAGTACTGCAGCCGGACAGGTATAAATTATGTAATGACGGACCTGCTGGACACTGTCTGTCAGACTCAGCACTGCAGACTCCTAAAGTAAGCTACTAGTATCAAGAAGATAGAAAAAAAAAAAACCACGGGTAGGTGGTATACAATTATGGATGGACGAGCGACTGCCGACACAGAGGTAGCTACAGCCGTGGACTACCGTACTGTGTCTGCTGCTAATATAGACTGGATGATAATGAGATAAAATTAAAATATATATATATATCACACTAGTACTGCAGCCGGACAGGTATATATTATGTAATGACGGACCTGCTGGACACTGTCTGTCAGACTCAGCACTGCAGACTCCTAAAGTAAGCTACTAGTATCAAGAAGATAGAAAAGAAAAAAAAAAACACGGGTAGGTGGTATACAATTATGGATGGACGAGCGACTGCCGACACAGAGGTAGCTACAGCCGAGGACTACCGTACTGTGTCTGCTGCTAATATAGACTGGATGATAATGAGATAAAATTAAAATATATATATCACACTAGTACTGCAGCCGGACAGGTATATATTATGTAATGACGGACCTGCTGGACACTGTCTGCAGAATGCGTTTATAAAAACACCACACGACGAGTGTTTAACTTTTTCAGGCAGACAATCACAATATACTGGTGGTCAGCAGACAATCACAATACTGGTGGTCAGTGGTCACTGGTCAGTCACACTGGCAGTGGCACTCTGGCAGCAAAAGTGTGCACTGTACTTAAAATATGTACTCCTGCTATAACTGCTCCCCAGTCTCCCCCACAATTAAGCTGTGTGAGCAGTGAGCACTCAGCACAGTCAGATAATGATATACAGTATTACATATGATGCAGCACACTGGGCTGAGCACAGATATGGTATGTGACTGTGTCACACTGTGTATCGTTTTTTTTCAGGCAGAGAACGGATTAATTAAACTGGTGGTGGTCACTGGTCACACTATCAGCAGCAAGTAGTACTCCTCCTAATAATATGCTCCCCAAAATTAGTGTCTCTCTCTAGTACTCTAGTCTAAACGGAGAGGACGCCAGCCACGTCCTCTCCCTATCAATCTCAATGCACGTGTGAAAATGGCGGCGACGCGCGGCTCCTTATATAGAATCCGAGTCTCGCGATAGAATACGAGCCTCGCGAGAATCCGACAGCGGGATGATGACGTTCGGGCGCGCTCGGGTTAACCGAGCAAGGCGGGAAGATCCGAGTCGCTCGGCCCCGTGTAAAAAAACCTGAAGTTCGGGCGGGTTCGGATTCCGAGGAACCGAACCCGCTCATCACTATAAGAAACTGCAGATTTCCAAACGGATGCTTATGGCGTATCCTTTCCCGCCAACGGACAGGTTATGCTGGGAATCCTCCCCTAGGGTGGACAAAGCTCTAACACGCTTATCCAAGAGGGTAGCCCTGCCGTCACAGGATACGGCCACCCTAAAAGATGCTGCGGATAGAAAGCAAGAGGGTACCCTGAAGTCCATTTACACACATTCAGGTACCTTACTAAGGCCGGCAATTGCGTCGGCCTGGGTGTGTAGTGCTGTAGCAGCGTGGACGGATTCCTTATCTGAGGATCTGGATACCTTAGACAAGGATACTATATTAATGACCCTGGGGCATATAAAAGACGCTGTACTGTATATGAGAGATGCTCAAAGAGACATTAGCCTACTGGGCTCTAGAATAAATGCAATGTCGATTTCTGCCAGAAGGGTCCTGTGGACTCGGCAATGGACAGGCGATGCCGACTCAAAAAGGCACATGGAGGTTTTACCTTACAAGGGTGAGGAATTGTTTGGGGAGGGTCTCTCGGACCTGGTCTCCACAGCTACTGCTGGAAAGTCAAATTTTTTGCGATATGTTCCCTCACAACCTAAGAAAGCACCGTATTACCAAATGCAGTCCTTTCGTTCACAAAAAGGCAAGAAAGTCCGAGGTGCGTCCTTTCTTGCCAGAGGTAAGGGTAGAGGAAAGAAGCTGCACAACACAGTTAGTTCCCAGGAACAGAAGTCCTCCCCGGCTTCTACTAAATCCACCGCATGACGCTGGGGCTCCACAGGCGGAGCTAGGCCCGGTGGGGGCGCGTCTCCGAAATTTCAGCCACAAGTGGGTTCACTCCCAGGTGGATCCCTGGGTAATAGAGATTGTGTCTCAGGGATACAAGCTGGAATTCGAAGAGATGCCCCCTCACCGATACCTCAAATCGGCCCTGCCAGCTTCCCCCTTAGAGAGGGAAATTGTGTTAGCTGCAATTCACAAATTGTATCTTCAGCAGGTGGTGGTCAAGGTTCCCCTCCTTCAACAAGGAAAGGGTTATTATTCGACCATGTTTGTGGTTCCGAAACTGGACGGTTCGGTCAGACCCATATTGAATTTAAAATCCCTGAACATATACCTGAAAAGGTTCAAGTTCAAGATGGAATCGCTCAGAGCGGTCATCGCAAGCCTGGAAGGGGGGGATTTTATGGTGTCTCTGGACATAAAGGATGCATACCTTCATGTCCCCATTTATCCACCTCATCAGGCGTACCTCAGATTTGTGGTACAGGATTGTCATTACCAATTCCAGACGTTGCCGTTTGGTCTTGCCACGGCACCGAGAATTTTCACCAAGGTAATGGCGGAAATGATGGTGCTCCTGCGAAAGCAAGGGGTCACAATTATCCCATACTTGGACGATCTCCTCATAAAGGCGAGGTCCAGAGAGCAGTTGCTGATCAGCGTAGCACACTCTCGGGAAGTGTTACAACAGCACGGCTGGATTCTAAATATTCCAAAGTCGCAGCTGATTCCTACGACGCGTCTGCCCTTCCTGGGCATGATTCTGGACACAGATCAGAAGAAGGTTTTTCTCCCGACGGAGAAGGCTCAGGAACTCATGACACTGGTCAGAGACCTCTTAAAACCAAAACAGGTGTCGGTGCATCACTGCACGCGAGTCCTGGGAAAGATGGTGGCATCGTACGAGGCCATTCCCTTCGGCAGGTTCCATGCGAGGACCTTTCAATGGGATCTGTTGGACAAGTGGTCCCGATCACATCTACAGATGCATCGGCTGATCACCCTATCCCCCAGGGCTAGGGTGTCTCTTCTGTGGTGGCTGCAGAGTGCTCACCTTCTCGAGGGCCGCAGATTCGGCATTCAGGACTGGGTGCTGGTGACCACGGATGCAAGCCTCCGAGGTGGGGGGCAGTCACACAGGGAAGAAATTTCCAAGGTCTGTGGTCAAGTCAGGAGACTTGCCTTCACATCAATATCCTGGAACTAAGGGCCATATACAACGCCCTAAGTCAAGCGGAGACCCTGCTTCGCGACCAATCGGTGCTGATTCAGTCAGACAACATCACCGCGGTGGCTCATGTAAACCGCCAAGGCGGCACAAGGAGCAGGGTGGCGATGGCGGAAGCCACCAGAATTCTTTGCTGGGTGGAGAATCACGTAAGAGCACTGTCAGCAGTGTTCATTCCGGGAGTGGACAACTGGGAAGCAGACTTCCTCAGCAGGCACGACCTCCACCCGGGAGAGTGGGGACTTCATCAAGAAGTCTTCGCGCAGGTTGCAAGTAGGTGGGAACTGCCACAGGTGGACATGATGGCATCCCGCCTCAACAAAAAGCTACAGAGGTATTGCGCCAGGTCAAGAGACCCTCAGGCGATAGCTGTAGATGCACTAGTGACACCGTGGGTGTTCCAGTCGGTTTATGTATTTCCTCCTCTTCCTCTCTTACCCAAGGTGCTGAGAATCATAAGAAAAAGAGGAGTGAGAACAATACTCATTGTTCTGGATTGGCCAAGAAGGACTTGGTATCCAGAGCTGCAAGAAATGCTCACAGAGGACCCATGGCCTCTGCCTCTAAGACAGGACCTGTTGCAACAGGGGCCCTGTCTGTTCCAAGACTTACCGCGGCTGCGTTTGACGGCATGGTGGTTGAACGCCGGCTCCTAGCAGAAAAAGGCATTCTGGATGAGGTTATTCCTACGCTGATAAAGGCTAGGAAGGACGTGACGGCTAAACATTATCACCGTATATGGCGAAAATATGTTGCTTGGTGTGAGGCCAGGAATGCCCCTACGGAGGAATTCCAGCAGGGCCGTTTCCTTCACTTCCTACAGTCGGGAGTGACTTTGGGCCTAAAATTGGGTTCCATTAAGGTCCAGATTTCGGCCCTTTCCATTTTCTTTCAAAAAGAACTGGCTTCTCTTCCTGAAGTCCAGACGTTTGTAAAGGGAGAGCTGCATATTCAGCCTCCTTTTATGCCTCCAGTGGCACCTTGGGATCTTAACGTGGTGTTGAGTTTCCTGAAGTCACACTGGTTTGAGTCACTCAAAACCGTGGAGTTAAAATTTCTCACCTGGAAGGTGGTCATACTATTAGCCTTGGCTTCAGCTAGGCGTGTGTCAGAATTAGCGGCTTTGTCACATAAAAGCACCTATCTGGTTTTCCATATGGACAGGGCAGAATTGCGGACCCGTCCACAATTTCTGCCAAAAGTGGTATCATCTTTTCATATGAACAAACCTATTGTGGTGCCTGTGGCTACTCGTGACTTGGAGGATTCCGAGTTACTAGATGTGGTTAGGGCTTTGAAGGTTTATGTAGCCAGAACGGCTAGAGTCAGGAAAACTGAGTCGTTGTTTATCCTGTATGCACCCAACAAGCTGGGTGCTCCTGCTTCAAAGCAAACTATTGCTCGCTGGATCTGTAACACGATTCAGCAGGCTCATTCTACAGCTGGATTGCCGATTCCAAAATCAGTAAAAGCCCACTCCACAAGGAAGGTGGGCTCTTCTTGGGCGGCTGCCCGAGGGGTCTCGGCATTACAGCTTTGCCGAGCGGCTACTTGGTCGGGTTCAAACACTTTTGCAAAGTTCTACAAGTTTGATACCCTGGCTGAGGAGGACCTTGTGTTTGCTCATTCGGTGCTGCAGAGTCATCTGCACTCTCCCGCCCGTTTGGGAGCTTTGGTATAATCCCCATGGTCCTTACGGAGTCCCCAGCATCCACTAAGACGTTAGAGAAAATAAGATTTTACTTACCGGTAAATCTATTTCTCGTAGTCCGTAGTGGATGCTGGGCGCCCGTCCCAAGTGCGGACTTCTTCTGCAATACTTGTATATAGTTATTGCGTAAATAAGGGTTATGTTTGGTTGCATCAGGGTTGATCTGATGCTCCGTTGTTGTTCATACTGTTAACTGGGTAAGTTTATCACAAGTTATACGGTGTGATTGGTGTGACTGGTATGAGTCTTGCCCTGGATTCCAAAATCCTTTCCTTGTACTGTCAGCTCTTCCGGGCACAGTTTCTCTAACTGAGGTCTGGAGGAGGGACATAGAGGGAGGAGCCAGAGCACACCAGTATCCAAATTCTTTCTTAAAGTGCCCTGTCTCCTGCGGAGCCCGTCTATTCCCCATGGTCCTTACGGAGTCCCCAGCATCCACTACGGACTACGAGAAATAGATTTACCGGTAAGTAAAATCTTATTTTTTTCCCCCCAACACTTGTACGTGTCCTGATAAAACTTCTACTCCCTTCTCTCACTTTTCTTGTTTTATTTTGGGTTTGTTTGTTTTGTGTACATGGACATACAACTGACTACTTAGTCAATGAATTATCACACATAGTAAAATCAGCATAAAAGAAAAAAAAATATGTATAATGCTATGGTCTGGATGCAACAATTAAATAACAGAGCAGGTACTTGCAGAAGAAAGATATATGAAACAGATAATAGGAGTTATGCAATACACATATCAATAGAAAAAACAGAGTAACAGTAGAAGGAGTGTGACATCCATGTGATGATGGTTCAGTGCATGCATAGCTGTAGCTGACTCCCCAGTGTGTAGGGTCAGGGCATAATAGTAATATGCAGCTGGTCAGTACATAGAGCCAGGGTGACAATGTGGAATTTATCCCTGTATGTAGGCTGCAGGGGAAGTGCTAGTGTGACTGGCAATAGGTGACAGACAAACGGATAGGTCCGACACCAGCTCACCTTACACTGTCTTCTTATCCGGGGCCACAGAGCTTGGAAGTGCCATTTATGTCGATTCCTAGTACGGTTCTGCCACGGGCTCACTCACCCACCAGTCACTCCTAGGAACACTGCACCCCAACTGCGCTCCCCATGCCACTCAATACCCACGTACTGAGAGAACGGCTACGACACACAACCTCCTGGGGCGGGTCATGTTGGAGGGTCTGTTTTTGCAGACTGTCCCATGCTGTGTCACACAAGTAGAAACCATCTATTTACACAAGGCGCCTCCTGCAGTGGTGTACTACGATATACCAGAGCCCAGGATCCTGACCGCCGGAATGCCGGAAGCAGGGCAAGCGCAAAAGAGCCCCATGCGGGCACGGTGGTGCGCTATGTACGCCACGCTATTTATTCTCCCTCCAGGGGTGTCATGGACACCACCAAGAGGGAGAATAGTTGTCAGTATCCCGGCGCCGGTATGTAGAGCGCAGGGATCCCGACAGCCGGGATAACGAGTGCCTCCCCTCCTGCAGCGTTATCATATGAACAAAGACACAGTTGCTGTGGGAACCGCATTCACCTCTGAATCGGCCCTGCTGACTTGAAAACAACAATAATAATAAATGCTAAATCCGCCCTTTTCAATTTTATTTATTGATATTGCTGTCTTATATCCAGTGGTCAATGATGGCGATAATCAGCGGCTTTGAAAACCCACTGTTTAGTAAAAAAAAAAAAACACCTTAGAGTTGGGTAAGGGTGAGATTTGTAAAAACAAAGTTGTCCAGTATTTGTTCATAACATGCAAAAGCCGTCATTATTTTGTCATAACAAATCATAATGTTGACATTTATAATGTTAATATGGTCATGATATCAATATCGACCAAATCGACCTTCATCATGTAGACACTGATGAAATGTTGGCACATTAGAATTTCGACATATCATACCTGGTAGGCCAGTGGTGACTTACCTACTCCTGACGGCTGCTGGAGATCCAGCAGCATCTTCTGGGTCCCAGCTGTAATGTGACTGTGACTTCTGGAGCAGATATCTGACGGAACAGCTGTTTCGGAGGAAGTATACTGTGATTTTAGTGTATTAGAATGCGTAATATTTGTAGACACTCCCTTACTAATATGTGTAAGCCTGAATATTCAGTGATGGTCCCTGGGACCAGGGGGATGCTGGGAAGTGGGTGGTCCAGTGTGCAGTGTGCCTGGAGTTGGTATGGAATAAACAGCACAGCAGTGAACTCACATGTCTCTGTGTCCTTATGACTGGATTTACAAACATATGAACAAAACATGGTGTCAGAAGAAGTTTAACTTGGACTGCTAGTGCTCTCAGAGTGTGAAAGAATCCTGTAGAAGTCTGTACGGCTGTGATACTCAGTGTCTGCAAAGCCTGCTGTGTGCTCCTCTCTTCAAACACTGAGTAACCATGGATAATCTAGCTCCTCCAACCGGCATGCAGATGTCTGGTAACTTGTCTGAAAACTGGAAAAGATTTAAGCAAAGGTTTAATATATATCTTGCTGCATGTGGAGCTGATACAGAGGCTGACAAAACGAAGGCATCCATTTTCCTCCATGTGATAGGAGAGGATGTGCTGGACATTTATAATAGTTTTCAGTTTGCTGAGGGGCAGAATATGGTGCTATCTTCTATAATGCAAAAGTTTGAAGATTACTTTGTGCCAAGGAAAAATGTGACATATGAAAGATATAAGTTTTTCACATGTGATCAGAAGTCTGTAGATGGATTGATCAGTATGTTACAGAGCTACAATCACTCAGTAAAACCTATGAGTTTGGTGATTTGAAGGATTCCCTGATTAGAGATCATATTGTCTGTGGAATATCTGATAATGGACTCAGAGAGAGACTGCTGAGAGAGCAAGACCTAACACTAGACAAGGCAGTGACTATGTGTAGATCTGCAGAAATAACTAGATTTCAAGCCAAAACGTTACACAAGGAAGTTGATGCTGCTGTCCATGTAGTGCAGAAAACAGAGCCAAGCAAACCTCCATTCTCAAGAATGAAGCAGTCTAATCCACAGTCTAATAAGGTAATGTGTAGTAGATGCGGAAATGCTCACAATCCTAAAATGTGCCTTGCTTATGGTAAAACCTGCATGAAATGTGGTAGACTTAATCACTTTGCCAAATGCTGTATAATGAAAAGTGAAACAACCAATGTGCATGCTGTTAAACAAACAGAGGAATGCTTTGTGGATTGCATTGAACTTTGCAGTGCAGATAAGAAAGAATGGATTGTCCCTTTAAATGTGAACAAGATTGTCATTCCCTTTAAGCTTGATACTGGCGGGCAGGTGAATTTAATATTGTTTCAAGACTACAAGACTTTTAAAGTAAAACCTAAAATTCATCCAGCCAAAGTGAAAGTTACAGGGTACACTGGGTAGGAAATTCCTGTGAAAGGAACATGCTTAGTGACACTGAAATATGTGGGACAACAGTTTAAAACATCTCTACTGATTGTGGATAAAAATGTGCAACCGATTCTAGGATTAAGTTCCTGTGAGAAACTAAGCTTGCTAAAGAAAGTTTTTATGGTGACATCACAAGTAGAAGATGACTGCAAATCGATGTTTACAGAATACAGAGACTTGTTTGAAGGTCTAGGTTGTTTGCCTGGAGAGCATAAAATAAATATAGACACGCAAGTTTCTTCAGTGATACAACCCTGTAGAAAAGTGCAGTTTGAGCTGAGAGAAAAACTGAAACGAGTTAAATCGCATGGAAGCCTTGGGTGTGATACAGAAAGTTGATGAGCCTACTGAATGGGTAAGCTCCTTAGTAATTGTTGAAAAGAAAATTGGACAACTCAGAATATGTCTAGACCCCAGAGATTTAAACAAAGCTATTAAACGAGAACATTTCAAACTACCAACCAGAGATGAAATCATGTCGCAATTTGCGGGAGCAAAATGGTTCAGTAAATTGGACGCATCTTCAGGATTCTGGCAAATGAAGCTAGATGAGGCCAGCTCAAAGCTTTGTACATTTAATACACCAGAAGGTCGATACAGATTTCTTCGACTGCCATATGGAATATTGTCTGCTCAAGAAGTATATCACAAAAAGATACACATGATTTTTGAACATATTCCAGGTGTTGAAACAATGATGGATGACATTATTGTCTGGGGATCTACAAAGGAAGAACATGATTCTAGATTGAGACAAGTAATGGAACTTGTCAAGAAAGTGAATCTAAAGCTAAACAAGGACAAATGTGAATTTGGCGTGAATACACTTACCTTTATGGGCGACGTAGTCTCGGATCAAGGTGTAAAACCAGACCCAAGGAAAATATCAGCCATAGTGAACATGGAATGTCCTAACAACAAAGACGACGTCAGAAGATTCCTAGGAATGATTACTTACTTAGGAAAGTTTATTTCTCAACTCTCTGAACGAACAGCCTCTCTTAGATGGTTGTTGGACAAAGATAACGAGTGGATGTGGTCACATGAACAAGAAGAAAGTTGGCAAAACTTGAAACAGATCATTACAGAGCAACCAGTGCTAAAATTCTTTGATCCTGCGAAAAGAATAAGAATTTCAGCAGATGCTTCGCAATTTGGCCTAGGCTCAGTGCTGTTACAAGAACATGAGGATACATGGCAACCAGTAATCTATGCATCAAGAGCACTGACAAGTGCTGAAACAAGGTATGCTCAGATAGAAAAAGAACTTCTAGCGATCACATATGCATGTGAGCGATTTCATCAGTTTGTGTATGGTCAAACATTTACAGTGGAAACTGACCACAAGCCATTGGTAGCTATCATGACTAAATCATTGCATGACTGTCCCATGAGAATTCAACGAATGCTTATCAGACTACAGAAATATGATGTACACTTGCTGTACTGTCCCGGCAAATACATGTACATTGCTGATACACTTTCTCGTGCTGTGGACAAAAGTGAAGGTTCCAAAATTCTGATGGATGAAGAGATAGAAGCCTATGTTAATTTGATTGTAGCTTCCCTACCAGTGTCTCTTGCAAGACAAGAACAGATTAGGAAAGAAACTGAGACAGATGACACAATGAAAGTGTTGAAAGATATCATTCTGAAAGGTTGGCCAGCAGAAAAACATGCGTGCCCGCTGTCTATCCATGATTATTGGATGTACCGCAGTGACCTTACAGTTGTCGATGGCATTATTTACAAAGGCAATAGGTTTGTCATATCTGCACGACTAAGAAAAACTATGCTGTGCAAGATACATGAAGGCCACTTAGGAGAAGAAAAATGTAAGCGGAGAGCGCGTGAAGTTATGTATTGGCCAAGAATGAACCAAGACATAGCACAGACTACAGCTACATGTGGATTATGTCTTACGTATAGACCGAAACAACAAGTAGAGCCACTGAGTCCTCACGCAGTGCCAGAGAGACCATACCAGAAAGTTGGCACAGATTTGTTTTATTGTAATGGGAAAATGTACATTGTTGTGACTGATTATTACTCTAACTACCCTGAGGTGAAGACACTACATAAAACTACTAGTAAAGCCGTAATCAATTGCATGAAGTAAATCTTTGCAAGGCATGGTGTTCCTATGGAAGTGTTCACTGACAATGGTCCTCAGTTTTCCAGTGCTGAATTTAGACAATTTGTTGATGAGTGGGAATTTGTCCATACTACGTCAAGTCCCCACTATCCACGCTCAAATGGGTTGGTGGAAAGTTCAGTAAAAACTGTAAAGAGTCTCATGAAAAAAGCTCAAGAAGGTAAAGAAGATTTCTACAAAAGTCTTTTAATCTACCACAATACACCTTTACAGAATGGACTTTCTCCTGCACAAATGCTGATGGGAAGGAGGATTAGAGCAAATCTCCCGATACATGATGAACTGCTTAATACACATAACTCAGCGTTGGTCAGACTAAGGAACGTCAACAGGCGAAACAGAAACTGTTCCATGACAGGCGTGCAAAAAGCTTATCTGATCTAAAATCGGGTGACCAAGTCCGTCTCAGAGATCACGAGAAAGGTATTTGGGTGCAGAAATGTATTGTGCAAGCACAAGTAGCACCAAGATCTTATACTTTACGTACAAAGCGTGGAACGAAAGTAAGAAGAAATCGGGTGGATTTAAGATCTCAACCTAACCATAATGAAGACAACATGACTAAAGAATACCCTTCATCTGACATGTATGATGATCCTGATAATGGTGAACAAACCACGATTCTAGAAATGTCCAACATGGTCGATGAAACGCAGACTGTGTATGAAAGACCCAAAAGGGAAATACGCAGACCTGAGAGACTCATTGAAACGTGTTAGATGATGTTCTTAATATGACGTTGTTAATTGTTGCATTGAAGCGTACAGGGCTTATCTTTAAAGAAAAGAGGATGTGATGTTAGTGTATTAGAATGCTTAATATTTGTAGACACTCCCTTACTAATATGTGTAATCCTGAATCTTCAGTGATTGTCCCTGGGACCAGGGGGATGCTGGGAAGTGGGTGGTCCAGTGTGCAGTGTGTGTCTGGAGTTGGTGATGGAATAAACAGCACAGCAGTGAACTCACATGTCTCTGTGTCCTTATGACTGGATTTACAAACATATGAACAAAACATACTGTATACCTTTCGCAGGGAGTATACCTAACCTTGTTTTAACAATGTCAACATCATAACTGTTGTCATTGTAGTGTCAACATTATAAATGTCGACCTACTGACTACATCCCTCTGACAGATCTCTTGCACCTAATGATGGTGGGTGCATTTGCGGAGGCTAGACCAGTGTGCTGGAGATGCTTGCACTTCCAGATACACAGATTTGTCACTTACTTTGACAAATCTGTTAGATTAGCATATGAAAATGTGTACAATGACACAGCCGTAGGGAAAAGCTGCCGCAGAAGCATACGTCTCAGTATCAGGCCCAAAATATATATCTTCTTCAGATATTGTGAACGTATTGCTGCTAGAAAAAAGACACCACTAATGAGCCGATGTTGCAGTCCTGCAGCAAGAAATGACAATCATCCAGATACTGTAGCGTTAGACAGAATACAGTATCACAACACCGGGATGTTTTGGGGCAGGCATTCCCAACCACGGTCCTCAAGGCACACCAACAGTGCAGGTTTTAGTGATATCCAGGCTTCAGCACAGGTGACTTAATTAGTAGCTCAGTTATTTTGATTTAACCATCTGTGCTGCAGTCTGGATATCACTAAAACCTGCACTGTTAGTGTGCCTTGAGGGCCGTGGTTGGGAATGCCTGTTTTGGGGGATTCAAATTAAGTTTAAAAAATAATAATAATAATTTGAGTTTTGGGATTACTTCTACCTGGTTTATTGAACAATAATGGTTTAGTTATAATTAAGTATAGATATTTATCATAACCAGCATGATAAAGATCTAAGTAATAGTGAAAGTATGCTGACGTTGTTAATGGACAGCATACAATGAATATGTGTAATAAAGAGAAGCAATGCTGTAAATGTTCTTTTTTAATTACTGTAAACAGCTGTAAAGTGCTCATACAACATCCATAGATAGTACTCATCATGTGCCTATAACACATAAATCCCCAGTGTTCACGCTGAAGGGTTAATTTTAATTAATTGGTAAGAATCCGTCATGCTTTCTGACTAATGAGCCTCACTGAGGATATTTACAGAGGTGTTAATATGCCAGTCTGAATTGTGGTACATACTGTATCCTGCCGATGACTGTTTCCTGGTGCACACGCTGGCCAGCATGTACTGTATGCATGGTTACTTTTGTTTGCACTTGCCATAAATGTGCTGCATATAGTGCTATATACTGCTATATACCACTGATTAGTGCAGACTGTATCCCATGTTGTGCTTTACTCTGCATATTTGTGATAATCCGACAATTTGTGATTACTTTTTGTGGAAATTACGACATAGTTACTACCTCACAACAGCGAATGCACCACCAGTCCCATTGGATAATCCCAATTTTCTAAAGACAGAAGAGACATAAACATCAGGATTTGAGAACAAGTCTAAGACCGGGTACACATTACAATGATATTGGCACAATTTGCCGTGTCGGAAGGACAAATCGTGCATATCGTCTAATGTGTATGCTCTATTGCGTGTTCCCATGGACAACATACCAGGTCATTTATTTGACCGTGCTGCACTGTCAATCAAACGGTATCAATGCGGCCCTGTGCATAGTAATGAAGGATGGAACGAGATGTCCATCCATTACATTGGGCAATGTGTAGTGTACAAGCAATCTGTGTGCAGATGTGTGCAGACCCTGTGTTTTGGATTTGGTTTCGGGATCTAAACAGGGCGTTTTTACAGGGGAGGGGGCCCATGTGAAGACTCCGGATGGACTCCCTCCTCTCCACAGCGCAGTATGTACGACATTGTGCTGGAGTCTACTGTGCATGCACAGGTCTCCAGAAACATGGCGCCCGCCGTGATCCGGAGACTAAGTTCACTACAGCGCATGCGTGGTGCCCATTTTGGCTGTGATTTTTGCTGCAGGACTTCAGAAAGGTAAGTATGAAATCATGGGTGCAGTGTGTGTGGTATGGGTTCCCCCTGGACCCAGGGGCCCGTATGCACCGCATACATTGCACCCAGTGCCGTAACTAGACATTTTAGCGCTGTGTGCAAGAAACGGCATCGGCGCCCCCCCCGCACCCCCTTAACGTAAACCGGCGGCAGTGCGCGCCGTAGGCACGTGTAAAAAAATATAGGGAAAGGGGTGTGGCCACAAAATAATACCGATTCGTATAATGGTGCACAGTAGTCTCCATTATTCAAATTACGCCGCACAGTAGCGCCACTACACCAGGTAGAGCCGCTTTTTCACATTACGGCAGACAGATTCCCCTTTTTACACATTACGGCAGACAGCGTCCCCTTTTTATACATTACAGCAGACAGCGTCCCCTTTTTACACATTACAGCAGACAGCGTCCCCTCTTTACACATTACAGCAGACAGCGTCCCCTTATTGCACATTAAGGCAGACAGCGTCCCCCTTTTTACACATTACGGCAGACAGCGTCCCCCTTTTACACATTACGGCAGACAGCGTCCCCCTTTTTACACATTACGGCAGACAGCGTCCTCTCTTTACACATTACGGCAGATAGCGTCCCCTTTTTACACATTAAGGCAGACAGCGTCCCCCTTTTACACATTACGGCAGACAGCATCCCCCTTTTTACACATTACGGCAGACAGCGTCCCATATAAACATACTCATATATATATATATACACATATACACACTCACACACACATACATTACATATATAGACACACACATAAAGCAACACAGAGAGCCAAAAATTCAAATTTTATAAACCGCAGCATAATAAAAAACAACAACATTATAACAGCAGGATGATTTAAACAAAAAATAAAAAAATACAGCTAGCTTACTTTTTTCCTCTGCAGCTGGCAAGCTGCTTGTGGCACTCTGCTGGCTGGCTCCACAAACTCTTCTTTCCTGCAGCCTGCGTGCCCAGCCAATGACTGAGCCGCAGGCTACACCTTAACACCATTGGACAGCTGAGCCGTCGCACAGCTGTCCTGAACTTCTATGCGGCGCTGGAGCCTCTGCTGTTCGGTTGCCAGGGCAACCTACAGAGAGCCGTCGGAGGAGCGCAGTGCCGCAGATCGGAGGCTCTGACCGCGACCGCCGCCTGCCCAATCACCCGCCGATCAGTGAGCCGCCTCCTCAGGGACAGGCAGTGGGAGCGCAGCCAGGGGGAATATGCGCTCCAACTAGGTGTGCGCTGTGGGCAATGCCCCTTCAGCACACACCTAGTTACGGCGCTGCTTGCACCCATTATAGAAACGCCAATGGAATCAGCATGCAATATATAATTTTTGTTTCCTATCTCTCCTTACAATCTACATATGATGTCCAGTTCATTCGACTAAAAATGTCTTGCAGATGTGCTAATGACCTTCAAGTTGCTAAATCTGAAGGTTGCTTCTCTTGTCACATCCTAGCTGATCTCTCTACTGCTTGTGACACTGTTGACCGCTCTTTTCTTATTAATATTCTTTACTCTCCAGGCATTTGGGAATAAGCTGTTGCCTGAATCTCACTCATTTCACTATAAAAAAAACACTGCTGCCAAACTCTTATAACCAAAATCTGCCCTTTTTACCTGCTTGGGTGCTCCTTGGGAATCGTCTGTTCCATTATCATTTTTTTATGATCTATATGGATTAAGTGGGACAGAAAGAAGATTTTCGGCATTTAGTATGGAAGCAACATTTATTTATAAAATGATGGGGGTCATAATAATTTATTTATTAAGATGGCCAGAGTATTGCATTATTTGAGCTAGCTGATTATGATTGGCTGAGCGTGTCTTGATCCCTCCCAATGTGGCATTTGAGATCTACAGTATTCACATTATATATTTGATGTTTGTTAAAAAAAAAAAAAAATTCTCACTTGATTTTTTTTATTGTGGAAGACAATCAATGTTTGTATTTAATTAAAGTTAATTCTTACTTTAATGTTCTATTTGCATCTGTAAATAAATGGTATCCTAAATGGTAAATGTGACTTCATATTTATTATTAACAATGTACAGAGACATATAAATAAATAAGACATTTAATTTAACTACAGTAACTTAGCATTTAGTACTAATGATGGGAAGCCTCATCTGCTGTAACCACACAGGCACAGCTAGGGGCATCACTGGGTCTGGTGACACCTGGTGTGCACTCTGTATCCCCCCAGCGTGTCTGAAAAGGGGGCATGGCCTAAATTTAAGGGGGTGTGGCCTTGCAGGGAATCCTATTTATATCACTCTATGGTGTGCCCAGCATCCCTGGAGATGCTAGACTGTCCCTGGAGACCAGTGCCTGCACTGCCGGGTCCTCCTCGGTGACAGGAGCTGAGTGCTGCAGGATACTGTCACTCTGCAGCACCTGGCTCCTGTCACTGGTATTTTTGTGCCACCACCTCCAAGCGTGACACCCGTTTGTGGCTGCACCCCACTAGTGACGCCACTGACATAGGCTACTGGTGTCTTGGAGTCAGGGACGGATCTAGACTTTTCTTTAGGGGGGCGGTTTACGGTTTAATCTTGACTCCTCCCTCTACAGTCCCAACTCCTCCCATCTGCAATCCTAACTTCTCCTCTCTCAATTCTGACTGAACTTTTTGAGTGAGACTAAGATAGAGCTTTGATTGTTCTATGTACATGTGACTGTGCTATGGGGTAATTGTATTTATTAGCCCTAGTACCCACACACCAGCAAGTGAGGGGCAAATGCTCTGTAACCCTTGCTCTCCTGGCTCCTCTGAGCTGCTGTGGTATACGCTGCAGCACATCGTTTTGCCTCAGGCTCTCCCAGGAGAGCTCTCTTCTGCTCAAAAGTGGGTGTGGCTATGACTGTGTTAGGGGGGGCAGTCGCCCCCTTCGCCCCCCCCCCCCCCCCCTAGATCCGGCCCTGCTTGGAGTTATTTGCCCCATACACTACTGTTCTCTGCAGGCATAAAACTGGTGCAGCCTATACCCTTTCAGAGGTGGGTGTAACTTCAGATGCATTCCGTTCTGCAAGCTGCACTAACTTGGCTATTTGTAAGTACATTTTATACATAGGCTTTTGGCAGAAAATACACCCAGTATTGCATGAGCTCCTGAATGTCTCCTATTAATACATTTTAAACCTTGGGTCTGATTCTGAGTCGCATGCAAAGTGGCTGTAGCTGTGCGCAGCAGTGGAAGCCTAATTTACAGCCTTATGCTAATGCAACAATCCATAAGGCTAATGCAGGGTTTGTGTGTGTGTAAGGGGAAACCTGTACCACCCACTGATTTCACGTTAGTTGCAGCAACTGTTATCATTAGGGCCTGCACACTTACACCACTTCCATAGTAGGTGCAGGAGATCTGCCAGACACATGCTTCCCTTCCCAGTATGCAAGACTCAGAAGTGCACAGAGCTTTTAATATATCGCCCATGACACTCCAAGTCAGGAAGATTACATCAGATTGTACTGTCATTGCAAAGATCACGGGCGAAATTACAGTGAGTGCAATGGATGCATTGCTATGGGGTCCAGAGGCTTTGGGGGGCCTGGACCCAGATTATAAAGTTGCATGCCAATTTCCCAAGTTTGCCTGCTAAGTAATTAGGTCTAATCCATTGCCCAGCCTGAGTTGTGTGACATTACATTTTCAGTGAGAGGAGCGTGTAGTGGATGTTACAATGGTAGGGTACACGGTAATGTTGGCATAAGTTTAACTGAAGACCACGGTAATTTGGCACAATATGAACTGGAGGGTACTGTAGTGTGTCATAACCTGATCTGCTCATTGTAATGTGGAGGGCATTATAATGTTACATGATAAGAACTGGGGCAATGTAATGCGGCACAGTATGAACAGGGGACACTATAATGTGGCATAATATGAACTGGAGACACTGTATGTCATAATGTGAATTAGGGATGCTGGGCCTTACCCAGGTTTGTTAGCAACCAAAAAAGTTAGCTAATGGGCAAAACCATGTGCACTGCAGGTGGGGCAGATGTGCAGAGAGAGTACGAGTTGGGTGGGGTGGGTTCAAACTGAAATCTAAATTGCAGTGTACAAATTAAGCAGCCATTATTTACCCTGCATAGAAACAATATACCATACCCAAATCTTAATCTTTCTTCACGTTACAGCTGCCCCACCTGCAGTGCAATATTGTTTTGCCCAATTGCTTATTTTATTGGTTTGCTAACAGACCTGAATAACCCCACACTGTGTGGCATAATGTGTGCCGGCAGCCCTACAATGTGACATAATGTAAACTAGGGAACTACGATGGTTCATAAAAGAAACTAGGGCACTTCTATGGGGAATAATATTAATTGTCCACTACTATGGTTCAGAAAATGAACTAAGGCACTATTATGGGGCATAACATGGACAACTGCTGTGGAGAGGTGTCTTTCAAGAAGTCTTGGGACAGTGGCCCCTGCAATATGTTTCTATGGAGCCCATAAAGTTCTGGTTACTCCCCTGGCCCAGATCATGACATGAAAAGCCATATTTCATGGAAAGACTGACTTGGCCAATTTCCATCCAACTTAGAACTAAAATTTCCATCTGCGCTGTATGCAAAAACTCTCGATTTGCGTCTGTGGAAAGAGATCCATGCGTCTCAAATCCGGACCATTGTTTGGCATTGAAACCAAATTCCTAATATTAGATCATATTTCAATGTTTACATTAAAAT
The DNA here is from genome assembly GCF_028390025.1 of Pseudophryne corroboree. Classification (NCBI taxonomy): domain Eukaryota; kingdom Metazoa; phylum Chordata; class Amphibia; order Anura; family Myobatrachidae; genus Pseudophryne; species Pseudophryne corroboree. The sequence continues at coordinate 1,071,244,377 of NC_086444.1, forward strand.
GTCCAAATTGTTGATTTTCTATACTGTAAATGACTGCATAAACTGCATATTTATCTCATACAAATAAAATAATCCATATTTTAATGCCGATCATGTCCTAAATCTCAGTAGATATTTCTGACTGTAGCTTTTGATATTCAGGGTTTTCTATATGCATACTGTACATGCATCATTTACATTTGATACAAAGTGGCACATTAATTACATTACAGCACCTTGCTAAGGAGCGTCATATCATATATGTACAAAGACTGTTTTTAAAAAAATTGCCATTGATCCAGCATTGCTCTGTAAATTGTCATAATGCAGAAGAATGTGACAGAGTTACATCTGTACCCCTGCTAGTACTATACTATGGCCTGTACCTTAAGGCAGCTTCCCAGCAGGGGGCTCCCAGGATACACCGAGAGATTTTACATTCATTGATAAATATTTAACAGCAACTTCATTATCTTCTACCATTTGGGGATATATTTAAAACTTCATTGCATTTGCAGCATTGTACACTTGGCAGATCCTGAAAAATTAATTTTAGTTCTATCTACTGGGAAGCAACTCATTCCATTTCAGAACATTTTACAACAATCATTCCCACTTCTCTGCAAACTGTAATTTTCTCTTTCAGCTGAAACTCTCTGAAGATTAGTTCTGTTCATTAGACTCATACATACAAACAGAACTCACACAAGTGTGTACATACAATATGCATGTTTATAATGTGCATAGGTATGTATTGTGGTTAATTCATAGCTATACGTGTGTGTGTGTGTGTGTGTGTGTGTGTGTGTGTGTGTGTGTGTGTGTGTGTGTGTATATATATACAAACAAATATAGAAAACCACAGCACTCGCCACCCCAGAAGCGGGGTGCAGTGTCTGCACTCACCACTCATAGGGTGGGGTGCATGCAGCCCATGGCCACCTACCCAAAAACATCATTTATTTATTGATGTTGTGAGGACAAGTGAGCTTGCTATGGTGAGTGCTGAATTCTCTATTTGTATGTATTTGGGTAGGTGGCCATGGGCTGCAAGCACCCCACCCTATGAGTGGTGAGTGCAGACACTGCACCCCGCTTCTGGGGTGGCGAGTGCTGTGGTTTTCTATATTTGTTTGTATATTATGGGGTTAATCTTTGGTTAACTCTTATTAACCATGGTCACAGGCCTTTTCATGCACCCCTGTGTAATCTCAATTGTTCTAAACCTGTGTCAGCTGCTCCTTAGTAATTTACCGGCTGTGTCAGGTGACTAGCATGCCTTTAAAAGCCACTAGATATGTGGCAGACATACATTAAACTTAGTGGGCATATTTGCAGTTATATTATGTGATACAGTTGCCAGGTTTTAATTCTTAAGGCTTTGTGATAGTGTAGGACCTGCATGTAGGTGGGGTACCGTGGAGTGGTTTGCAGGCTTCCGTGCATTGGCCAATTCACTAACTAAACCTCCATCATTTATTTATTGATGTTGTGAGGACAAGTGAGCTTGCTATGGTGAGTGCTGAATTCTCTATTTGTATATATATATATATATATATATATATATATATATATATATACAGGTTGAGTATCCCTTATCCAAAATGCTTGGGACCAGAGGTATTTTGGATATCGGATTTTTCCGTATTTTGGAATAATTGCATACCATAATGAGATATCATGGCGATGGGACCTAAATCTAAGCACAGAATGCATTTATGTTTCATATACACCTTATACACATAGCCTGAAGGTCACTTTAGCCAATATTTTTTATAACTTTGTGCATTAAACAAAGTGTCTACATTCACACAATTCATTTATGTTTCATATACACCTTATACACACAGCCTGAAGGTCATTTAATGCAATATTTTTAATAACTTTGTGTATTAAACAAAGTTTGTGTACATTGAGCAATCAAAAAACAAAGGTTTCACTATCTCACTCTCACTCAAAAACGTCCGTATTTCGGAATATTCCGTATTTCGGAATATTTGGATATGGGATACTCAGCCTGTATATATATATATATATATATATACATATCTATCTATCTATATATACAGATCTCTCTCTCTCTCTCTCTCTCTCTATATATATATATATATATATATGATATACATTTTAGTGTACAAATCCCCTTTGCACAGGAAGGAATGCTTCATTGTATATAATAACTTGTCTACACCATGGCTGTCCAATAAAGCTCCTTACAGTAGGCAGGTATAGGCCAACTAGGTACTGTACATCTAATATCTTAAGAAAACTGAGAACATTTTTCAGTGATTACAGAAGCTTAAACTTGTAAATGTGAAGGATTGGCCTTGGATTATGGAGCTATGGATTGGATGGAGTTAATTGGGTCTAGCTAAATAGATTGTAGATATGGCTCATTTGTTTCCCTTATTTTTCCACACTGGAGTTTTTAGACGTATGGGCTACATGGTGTTGAACATAGGTCTTCAGGTTGCAGAATGTACTGTTTTAAGTTTAGCATGCATTCACTCACTCACTCACTCACTCACTCACTCACTCACTCACTCACATAGTGTCCATAGGCAAAGGCAGGAAGGGTGTCCGTTTGCCTGTAGTGTTAAATATTAATACTATATTCCATGTTCCACAGAGTGGGAGATCGTGGATTGCATTTGGAAACCTTGCTCTAGAAATCCTGCGTTTGCCACTGATGTCAATTCTAAAAGAATGACATTGACATTTTTGATACATATATATGTACGTACGTACGTACGTACGTACGTACGTACGTACGTACGTACGATGGTGGGTCAATAAGTAAGGTGACAAGCGCTGTAACCAGGGCCGGATTAAGCCTTGGGGATGCCCGAGGCACTTAAGACAGGGGGGCCCTGATGGAAGGTGGGGATGTATATTATATTGTGCATACCCCCCAACATGAGCCATTCCAGGAGGGACAAAATGCTCTCTACCTGGACTTCCCACTTAATATATGATTGGCGTCATCTGTATTGAACTATTTAATTGATAAGAAAGGTATTTTAACACAGGTTTTTGCAATCATAAATTAAGAATGAAGTCCAGGTAGAGAGCATTTTGTCCCTCCTGGAATGAGTCATGGTGGGAGGAATAGTTTAATAATGCCTGGGTACTGTATATAGCTCCACCTAATTGAAAGACAACTATTTTTAAAAACTTTTCTTGTAGTGGAACAACGACAACTTAACCTTAAAACACACATAGAAAAATTAAATAATTTATCTTGTCACATGCAAGAATAGCAGCAGCCTCTGTACTACTTACACACTGGGACAGGACTCAGGAGGACTCTCTGTGTGTGTGTGTCTCTATTTCTAGACCCAAATGGTTTAGTTGCATAACCGTTTACACATGACTCAGACACTCAGGCGGGGAGGAGGAGAAGCTGGGATCCCTGAGTCACTTACAGCTCTCTCCAACCTCCTATCTATACTCTGGTCAGAAAGCTCTGTCAGTAGCTCATGACACATGATATTTCTGTATTTCTGCCTGCACTGCATACTGTCCTGCTCGCTTTCTGGCTGCTGGTTCAGCTGCTGCTTAAGAGGGAAAGCTAGTGATGTCAGTGTGCTCTGGGCAGGGGGCCCCCTGACATAGGGGGGCCTTGGGTACAGTATGCCATGCATCCCCCCCTTAATCTGGCTATGCCTGTAACGTGTGTAATGTTCTCTACTCATTCTAACTTCCCACCAGGCCAGAGCAGGTAGACCACTGCTTCCCCTCACTGGCCATTAGACTGCGCCTCATGTCAGTCATACTGTCCTAACAACAGTTGCAAGATGGTGGGGCTGGCGGAAACATGGCCACACATTGAGGTGCATAGTGTGATCAGATTTCTGCATCTAAAGGGCACATCAGCAGCTAAAATTCTACAACTTGTAGAGGTGTACCATGATAACGTCAGGTCACGGAATCAGGTTTGGGTTAGGTGCTATGCATTCCAGAGTCTGGTAAATCCAGCATCTTAGCAGCCACGGGGGCTGCTTTGTGGTCGAATATGAGGGACCTGGGGTCGGTAACGTTTGCGCATTTTACCAGACCACTAATATTACATTTTATGGGTTTTTTTTTTGTTTTTTTTTTACCTATTTGTTAGTTGGGAGGTTTTTGTTTTATTCCCTGGTATTAGGCAGATACATTTTGCAACTTTTTAACATGATATTGGGAGTATTTTTTTAACTTCAAATCCTCTACCTTTAAAATTAATTGATAGATTTAGCTACATAAGTGTAAATGTTTTATTAAAGTAGAAAATATGGCTGCTAGGTATTAGTAAGATTGAAATACAATAAATTCCTATGGGATATATTCGGCGGTTGACATCGGAATCCCAACACCAAGCAGGAGACCGGCGCCAGCACATTGACAGGCGACATCCAAAGGTTAATATAAGGGTACGGATAAGGGCCGGGGAGAGGAGGTGGGCGGTAGCCGTAGCCACCCCCAGAGGGCTAGAGTTAGGGAGGGGTAGAATACTTAGCCCATCTGGCGTTGGGATCATCATTGTCGGGATGCCGCTTTCGGTCATCTGACCACCGGGGATAACATACCCAACCCCATGCCTATAGCTTTATTATCACAGACAAGAGCAGTAAACAAGAGGAAAAGTATTTGTTACTTGCATGGTTGACATAATTTTCTATTGGTTAACATGAAATCTGTTCTTTTTGCATTAAACAGCAAGCATTACACATGAAACAGAAAACTATATTTAGTGAGCAGCTCAGAAGATTTCTGCAGTGTACTATTTATGGAATGCAACAAATATGCATCCAGACATGATGGGAATAAATTTACAGGGCTTAAACAGAGGGAGAGATATTGGATTTATTAACCTAATACTTTAATATCAAGAGAATACCCGTTGACACCAGTTTAATTGCTTTTTATACATAATATTAATTTTAGTGTTTATGTAGGGGTTTGAGACTTTTATGGAACATTAGTAATGCAAGTATTGTGTATGTGGTTTTATAACTAATTAATTCACATGGATACAACTATTTGAATGTCATATTTATCATGGTAGCGGCTTTCTCATACTAAATATATCTTTTTATCAGATGCTTTTTTGTGTAATATTAAACATTTTGAATAAAAGTTTGAACATTTGAAACAATTTTAAATAAACTTAAGGGGGGGTACACATGGGGAGATGTGTGCTGATCAATCTATCACAGACCGCTCAGCACACATCTCTTCCCCCGCTCAGCACAGCACAATGTGTGCTGAGCGGAGGCACAGGGGGAAGTGCTTAGTTCACACTGCGCTGAAGTGAACGGCCCGCTAGATTGAGCCTGCATGCAGGCCAATCTAGTGTCAGCGATAGCGACTTGTGGGGCCGCGCAACGATATCACTATGGGGCATACACATGGAGCAATGTATGCGTCTTTTCTAAGCAATCTGGTCAGACTGCTTACAAATTAAGCACGGATCTCTCAGTGTGTACCCCCCTTAAGTTTCATACTGTATACTGGGAGAGATGTTTCAACCCTTGGGGGGATATCCTATTAACTGCGGTAATTTACCACTGCTAATAGGTTTGCTGGGGGAGGGGGGAGGGGCTATCCTATTAGCACTGATGCTGGCATCCTGATTCCCCCATGCCGGCACTTATCAGGTATTATGCTTCGTATGCCTCAGGCACGCACAGCATAATCCCCGATAAGCAGCCCTTCAGACCCACGATAACACATGGGTCCAGGAACTCATCCTGAAACCCATGTGTTATCGGTCGATAGCGGCAAATGTTCGGGTAAAAAAATGGGCTTTAGTAGTATAACCCGATACTCATCATCGGACTAAAAGCATGATATCTGCCCGTCGTTTGAGTTTTTTTTGCAAAAAATTAACGGGGCTGACAGGGCACCCCCTTAGAGAGAGATGAGGAGAGAAAGGTGGAGAGATAAAGTACCAACCAAACAGCTCCTGTCATTTTTCAAACAAAATGGCAGCTAGGAGCTGATTGGCTGGTATTTTATCCCTCACTACTTTATCACTCTCCCCCACTATATTTATCAAACACATGCATTTTTATGTATACTAAATGTAATCAATGGATAGTTATTGTATAAAGGTTTTATAAATCATTTGAATTATTGTTGTTATTATGATCATCATCATCATCATCATCATCATCATTCATATTATTATTTTCACTCTGTTTTGTATGCCTACTTAAGAATAGAATTAACTGTAATATGATATTTTTTTATGTAATTTTGGAAAACAATGCACAGATTAATGAAGATAAAATTGCCCATTGGTACATACTCTAAGTTTGGTGAAAAATAATAAAGCAAAACAAATACCTAATACCTAAATAAATTGGGATGTAATCAAAAGGTCGACAATACAATGTTGTCAGTTATGATGTCAACATTGTTAAATGGTTGACATGCAATGTGTGAAATGTTTACATTCTCAGAATGTTGACATTAGGGTTAGGTTGTGGGTGGGAGGATTTAGGGTTCGTCTATGGGGGTAGATTAGGGTTATGCTTCAGGGGGCAGGTTAGGGTAAGGTAATAGAGGGACAGTCAGGGGAAGGGATTAAGGTTAGGGATAGCAGAGAAGTACTTACCGGAATGCCGGAGGATTGGAGGTCTAACCTAGAAGTGATGGTCACATGACCTCCAGTACCCATACGACGACGCTGCATTCACTAGGAGAAGGTAAATTACTGCTGGATAACCAGGGATAACATGTCGGCATTTCATTATTGTCTACATGATAAATGACCATATGGACATTCTTGTGTCGACATTATGACTGATGACATGTTGTACCCAATACAATAAACCCCCTTAGCAGCATATTAATTGGATGTTTCCTCGTTTTCCAACAGCAACTGCAGCCACCAACTATGTTGCCGGATTTGAACTTGACCCAAGCCGCTAACGCCATCTTCAAATTGGCTATTGGCTACCTTTTGACATTTTTTTTCTGGTGCTGCCTCTGTGCTTCTGGCTTGCACATGTGCCAATGGACCTTGGCACATGAGCAGTAGCACAGCTGAGGGGTTAAAACAGGAAGTAAAGTGATCACAATGTAATCACTTTACTTCTCACTGATCGCCTGAACTGGGCACCTATTGGAGCCCCTCTCTCAGCGACTCAGAAATTATTCATTTGGGTGAATAAAGATCTTGTATTGCGGCAAAAAGGAATATTTTTTTGGGGGGTTGGCCATAAATAAATAATAATAAATATGCACATTAAGATTTGAAATACGTGAAATACGACAAAGTGTATGAGGAAACAAAATAAGTCAGAAATGTTCTCGAATGAGATTAAATCATTTTTGTACTTTTTCAGTTATTTGCTAGTATATAATTGCAGATTGGTATATTTATTTGATTAAATGTTTTGTTTTATCTTGTTATGGAGGTTAAAGGTACTGTGTTACATTTTTGAAGTTTAGAGTGATACACATACATAAAGGGTACCAAGTTGCCCATTACTGTTTTAAAAAATGGTTAGTTTGCTACAGATTTGTTTTCCATAGATTATCAATAATGATCAAAGCAATAGATATCACCAAGATAACTGTGGACTGTGCCATGCTCATGTTCCACTCCACTACATACAGTACAAGTATCAGGTGAAACAAATAGTGAGTTAATATAAATAATATTTATTTCCTCAATTCTGTGATCTATTAATTCATGCTGCTACTTGATAAAAATGTCTCTGTCTAGACAGAAATGTCCTGCCATTGTGTAATACTGTATCACGTTAACAATGGTCATAAAGATTTATGACTGGCATATCATGTCTGCACAGAAGATTACGCTCCACATATGACGTCCTACCTGGCAATCGCTTAGAATTTGTAATTGTTCTTATTCACAGAAAATAAAGAGTAGGAGGGAATCATTACATATTTTTATAAATGTTCAGGTTTTCCTTTTCTTTTTGAAATGATAAAATATTGTGCATTGTATAGATTTACAATGGTATCTATATATTTTATCATCTAAGCAATTTTTTGTGAGCGCAATTACTCCGCAATGACAACACCGATTTCGATGGTTCAGGTGTCATTCAATGTGTGATGAAGATGTGCAATAAGGTCGCAGAATAATAAGTGATCTGGTTGTTGAGGAATAACGCGTCAAAGTTGTGATTTTTTTTCCCCCATAGGCAAAGCATTGACCGGGGAGGGGGGGGGGGGGGGGGTCAAGTTTTTTTCCCTTTGGGTTGTAAATTGCAGCCCTTGACAATTTTCTTCAGACCTTAATTTAGAAGATAATGAATTCTTTCTAACACTTTCACTATACAGTAAAGTTTCAGGCTACAGCAAACTTTAGATGAACACATTGTAGAACACACAATAATTTTTATTTTATTTTGCCGATTTCGAGCAACGCAATTAACTAGTTTTTATTTAATGGATATTCTATTACTGTATTTATTATTAATCCATTGTCTGTGCACAGCCACATGTAACATTAATGCTCTGTCAGGCTTATTTAATAAGTTCAACAACAATGGTACAGGTACGCTAGTGAAAGTTAGATGTCCAGTCCACAGGTACAAGACTCCGGGCTGTAGCACAGATACTAGTAGGTACCACAGCAATACTCCACTAACAACTCCGAACTCCTGGAGCAAATGAATTTCTAAAAACAGCAAAGGGAGAATGCGCTCATAGTACAGATACATTTTATTTTAATATGCATCAGGACAGGTCATCATAAGAATGGTAAAGACTCGTACCCTGATTACCCACTCTGTGGGCTGATTACCACATGATAATATAAAAAAACTCCAAGGCAAAACCTGTATGGCGCCGTCCAGGGACCGGGACCTTACCACCGTGCCGCCGGCTGTGGATGTCAGCCGTGACTCGTCAGGACACATTTAATAAGTATATATACAAAGTCTTGGCCAACAATGCCTAATATATGTTATAGTTACAATTATGACATTTTACTGCTTGTTTTTAAAAGATGAACAATTAATAATAATGCAATTTCTCCCCTCTTCTAGCCAAAATACATTCCCAACTGGTAAACTGGCATAATTTAAAACTTTCTTTATTGGGAAGAGTCACAGTAATCAAGAACATGGGGGCAGATGTATTAACCTGGAGAAGGCATAAGAAAGTGATAAACCAGTGATAAGTGCAAGGTGATAAACGCACCAGCAAGTCAGCTCCTGTCAATTTGCATATCGGAGTTGATTGGCTGGTGCGTTTATCACCTTGCACTTATCACTGGTTTATCACTTCCATATGTCTTCTCCAGGTTAATACATCTGCCCCATGGTTTTCCCTAAGCCTACATATCTACTTCAGATGCTCCTGATCATGCTCGTCAAGGTTGATGCCCTCTGCTGCAAACAGATTTTTTTTTTACATTTACAGTATATGAAGGAATAAAAAACCCAAGATGAGCAGACCCCGTGCTTATTTCCCGAAGCAACAAGGTGGCCTGAGTGTGCCCAATATCCAGGTATTCGTTAAATCGGCACTCTTCCAGTACATTACGGATTGGCTTATACACACTGAGAATTTTATTAATAAACACTTAGAGGAGGCATTGTTCCACCCATATGCCCCTGCAGCTTTGCTCCTTACCCCTAAATCCCAGATCCCCTCAACTTTGTGCAATATAGTCCTTTTCTGGAACCTGTACAAGGCCTGGCTATGAATAAACATCTACAGAGCAACTCTTACTTTTCCTCTTACACACCCTTCTGGGGTAACCAAACTGTTTTCCCTACTCTAAAAATGTATATAAAAAAATGTATTTGCCCAGGAGACCATCCCCTTTCCTTTTCCCTAACTCCAGGACAAATTTCACCTCCCCTAACCACACTTTTTTTATGTTTGTAAAATCTCACCATTACATTCATTCCTTGGATTACCCCTTCCCTGCAATCCAGGCCCTGAATGTTCTTTCTGAGACTCCGGTCTTTTGATGTCTTAACCAATGTAAAATTCACTATTTATATCCAGATTTAATTCAGTCAGACCCAATAGTGTGGTCTAGCACCTCTACAGCATGGCATTCTGAGATATCTGGATAAATGGATTTTACCACTACGGTTTCCTATCTTACTCTGCATGTCACAGAGAATTATTCCCAATATTTAATACGTTTTTAAACTTCTTTTGTACTACTAGACATGTGTTGGACTTTTTATTAAGGGACTTATTAAATGTTAAGTCTTATAAAAAACTCAAGAGTGCCTCCCCAAAAAAGAGTCTTCTCTCACTTTCTCCACTGTAGAAAGATCAGCAGACATTGGAATAAATTTCTTGATCATCTACACGCTATTTTTAGACACAGACTTTCCAAGGTGGTGGAGGCCCTCATTACTGCTAACCTATCCTCGGGGATTACAGAAACATCAGTAGGACCTTATATACCACTCCAAGTGGTTGTGATAACAGTGGGCAAACAAATGATCTTAAAAATTGGATACCCAATCTTATCTGACTATTGGTGACTGGAAATTTGTCACGCTGGAAACTCTCCATTATGAATGCTGGATGACTATCTTTGATATAGAATAAGGGGTTATAAAATTTCATAGGAAATGGGAAGCGTACATTGACTACCTATCCACACAGATACAAACATGTTTGTATTTTTATCTTGGGCCATACTTCCAGGAAATTGTGTTGGATTATATGATTTGCCATCTCTCCCTCCCCTCCCCTCCCCTCTTCATCTCTATTTTGTCTTTTCTTCACATGTCCTCACCCTATCACCAAAATTACACAGGATGTCTTACTGGTGCCAAGCGGAGATGATTTAACTTTCTCTCATAAACATAATTATGACTTTTGTGTGGATTTACTTTCTACAGTGTCCTGATGCCCTTAGTCTGTTGGTTTATCACTTTGTTACTTTTGTTACTGTGTGTTATGTACATCCTGCGTCAATGTTATTGGGAAACATGTCACAATAATGTACATATCTGATGCTTGTCCTGACGCATCCGCAGAGCTTTAACTCAGAGTTTCAAAATGCCAAGGAGAAGGCGCTGAGTGCACAGGGGCTGCTGTTGCACATAACTCCTCTCTTGGCTCTGGACGGCAGGTGAGGGCGGTGCTTGGTGTACGCAGCTGAGTTACTTTAAAATGTATAAATGATTCTATGGGATAGATCTATAAAAAATGCCTCTGGTGCTCAGATCTACACATGCAAATGTAATACCCATTTTATTCATAGCCTTTGGACCCAGGTTTTTGCCGGGTCTTGTTGCTCGACACAGGTCTCTGCCATATGTGAACAGACCCAACCTGGGTTGAGTGTCCCAGGTCCATGACCCTACTCGGTACAAGGGTGATCACCTGTAGTGTGAATGGCATTACCCAAGTTGTAATGACCTGGGTCATGCCTAAAAGGAGGAGATTGGTGGGCACAGCAGTGCTTGGAGATGACATCATCACCAAGTGTCAACTGTTAGCTAGAATATACAGGTCACTGGAAGACATGGGTAAAGTATGAACAATGATGACCTGGGAATAACCTGGGTCCATCACCCATGTGTCAAAGGGGGTAAGTAATGATGCCCCTCCATACAAATCCTGCATTTGCTCTTGCCTTGTGTACATTTTTATTGGATACAAGGCTATACTATCAAGAGAGGGTTGCTATTATTATTATTATTATTATTATCCTTTATTTATATTGTGCCACAGGGGAACGCAGTGCCCAATTACAGAGTACATAAATTAAAAATTAAAAACAGGACAATAGTGACTTACAGTTGAAGACAATATAGGACAAGTACAGGGTAAATAAACATACACATTTTAAACTATTATATTCTTGCAACTTCTGTTTTCTGTAACAATAAACTTTGAAGTTTATACTTGGATTAACAATTCTTAATCTTATTTCTGTTATCTGTGCTTTCCAAACCCACAGCCTCGAGAGGTCAGGTTACCAAATTTTTACGTATTAATAACTTTGTGTGCGGGTGAGAGCAGAAGCTCGCCCTGTGCGTGGTCCCTCAAAGTCTGTTAGCGTGGCTAACATAGTAACATAGTAATTGAGGTTGAAAAGAGGCAAAATGCCCATCGTGTTCAACCTGTATACTGTATCAAGTTGAGTTGATTTTACTGTACCTGCTGAAGAATGTTTTATGACTAGTTAACAACTATAAGTTACACCCGGATTAACAACGTCAATATTTTAAATGTTGTAACCTTGGATATAAAGAACCCTTTCCTCCGTTGCTTACGGAATTTTTTTCCCTCCAGCCTCAACGAATGCCCAGGTGTCCTAAACAGAGTTCTTTTAATTAATAATTCCTCTGATAACTCCTTGTAGTGCCCTTTACATATTTGAAGACGTTAATAATGTCTCCTCTTGGATGCCTTTTTTCCAGTGTCGCTGGCGCAGCGACTGGTACTTCCCATGGTGGCAGTTACCACGTGGATTTACCACACACACACACTGAGGTACTCCATACGGTGTCACGAGCAGCATTCTCAGATTGGCGTAACTAGACAATAGCCATGCCAGGATTGTAACAAATTCTTTATATTTGTCAGATATACATTACCTGAAAAATGAATTGGGCCATACACAAGACTGCTATCTGTATGTATGTCTGTCTGTCTGTCTATCTATCTACAAATTCAATGACCACTTTATTAAGTACACCTGCTCATTAATGCAGATATCTAATCAGCCAAACATATTGCAGAATCTCAATGCAGAAAGGATCCAGAGGTTCAGTCATTGTTCATGGCAAAGAATGGAGAAATGTGGTCTAATGTACATTACCATGGAATGCTCTGTGGCACCAGACAGGGTGATTAGACTACTGTTATCTCAAAAATTGTGGATCTGTTGGGATTTTCATGCACAACAATCTATAGATTTTATAAAGAATGTTATGCATAACAATAAACAGTAGTTCTGTGAGTGAAAACGTCTTGTTGACAGGAAGGAGACAGTGGGGTAGATGTAAGAAATGTCATATGGGGGAGAAGTGGTGTCAGCGCACATTATGTGTACTGATACTGCTTCTCTCCCATGTATGATTGTGGTGTGTATGCTATATGACAGGGGTGCAATGTGCCCTTGTCATTATCAGAGCTGCTATGTGTAAGATAGTGGACCAAAATGATGACAATGAATAAGCGGTCAGTGGCACTGACCATTCCGACACCTGCAGCTATTAATTTTGACAGCTGCAGGCATCATTGTCCCATCACCAAAGCAGGGACAGCTCCTCCGGAACCCTCCCTGGCAATGGTCGCTGTGTTTATGCGGTCAGCGGAACCGGGCATGTGCTGTAGCCCTGGCAGCACTCACAGTACAGTGCAGAGATGGACTTCTTTTGGAGCCCCTGTCCCTGCGGATGCTGGCTAATACATGCCACCAGTAATCTCGCATACTGCAATTCAATCCTGGGCACTAACATTGAGCCCAGATTGCATTGAAAATGTGAGTTTTGATAAATGTCCCCCACAATGACATTTCAGATAAACTTCAATCAAAGCACCTCTTTCAGGAGGTGTGGTGAAGTCCTGATGGAGTCCTTCAATAACAAAATACATTTAAGGTACCACAAGATGCCTTCTATTGTACTGGCAGTATCACGGAGAGGAAAGGGAGTGGGCACTCTGTACCTGCACCAGACCTGTTAGAGGGGCCGAGTGCAGCTGGTCCCCCCTCCTCCTTTCATTGCACAGAGCAGCACTTCGGGATGGCAGAGAAAGAGATGACTGCTGCAGCAGCCTCTCCCCCCAGCCCAGCCCAGCACACGCTGCTGCGTGCTGGGCTGGGGAGAGAGGCAGCTGCAGCAGCAGTCAGTCCCGTCTCTATCCCTGCGTGCGGGGAGCAATCACAGCCAACTGGCCATATGCCCGCCCACCTCCACTGTCACTGCCCACCCGCCCCCTCTGAACGAGCATGGGTGCCCCCTGTATGTCACATGCCCGAATCGAGGTCGCACTTAAAATATTTATTTTACTATTGTTTAAGGTAAGGGACTGGCAACACCTCTCCTGTCTTGGCCACCCCCCCTCCTGTCTTGGTTCTTCTAGACAACCTTTTGGGGTCTCTACAGGCAAGCCTGTTTAATTATAATCTTTTATATATGACTTTTAAAACCCTCATAGTTTAAAATAAACAATTTATACATTTGTAGATAATAAAGGCTGTAAAAAAGGAATTTATTTACCTGCTTCCCACAGGGAGGAAATTAGCAAAAAAATAAATAAAAATGCAGCATCATTTTTAGGCGAAGATTTGATTATAAAAGCCTACTACTCGTAGAATCTTGCTGTTTGTTTTGGAAAGGTGGATTAATGCCAAAGCTACAAACAAAAATTAATTATATGAGGTGTTTATAAAAACAATTAAAAACAAACAAATAAATAAATATATCACACTTGCTTTTACAGTAGTTCATATTCTTGACATTTCAATTGAAAAATACTATTTTTTTTGTAGATTTTGCTAAAATTGTATTCAATGGGGGAGATTCAAATGTTTGAAAAGTCAGTTGGGAGTCTGATTTTTCCTATCTAATAGACAGGAAAAAACAGACACCCAACTGACTTTTCAAACATTTGAATCTCCCCCAGTATGTTATAAAAGCAAAAACATGGTATAATTGGTGTAGGTTAACAACTGATTGACATTGAAGTCGGAATGTGACAAGCAAAAACATAAAAACAGGCCAAGAACAGGGGTGGGAAAAGCCTCAGCAGCTATTGGGTTTCACTAGCTTTTCACTAATAAGATATTTTGGAATGCAATTCCAAAGGCTCAGATGTCGAAGGAAATGAAGCCTATCTAAAAGGTTGTAAACGCACTTACTGTAACATTACCGGCAGGAGTGTCAGAACATTTTTAGGTTGGGGGGGGCAAGACATAATATTAGTTTGGCACACCTAATCACTAAATGTCACCCCCTTTGTGTTATACCTCACAACAAAAATGCAGAGATGGATAGAGAGAGAGAGAGAGAGTGTAAGAGAGAGAGAGACATGGAGAGAGACATGGAGAGAGACATGGAGAGTGAGAGAGAGGGAGATGGAGAGAGAAAGAGACCTGGAGAAAGACACATGGAGAGCGACATGGAGAAAGGGAGAGAGAGAGAGGGGTATATCATCATCAGCAGAATATGAAGTGCCCAGTAGAGCAGTTACCTGGAGGTCTCAGGGAGGAGGCTGCATTGTGTCTCTGGCTAGGCAGCGGTTCTGCAGGGCCTCTGGCAGGCTCCCAGGCCGTAGGCAGTGGTCCGGCAAAAATTTGGTGGCCATTGGGGTGAGGGGGGGAGCTAGGGGGGAGGAGGGGAGGATAGGCAATGACAAGGCGGCTAATGCAGGGCAGTGTGAGGCAGGGGCGTAAGTAAAGCTTTGTGGCCGAAAAAAAAATCTTGAAAGCCACTCCCTGCCCCCTGCCGTTGTCACTACCAGCATGCCTCACCCCCGCCCCTGTCACCTCGCGCATGCGCAGACTATTTCCCGGGGCTGAATCCCGGAAGTCAGGAAGCTGCTGGGGATCGTGGAAGACAGCTCTTATTGGAAGAGCTGTCCTCCGCAATGCTAATCGCATATGTAAGTACATATGCGATTAGCATCGTCTATTAGTATATCCCGCCCTCAGAGAGAGCAGAGAGAGAGAGAGGGCAGGATGTACTAAGATGTTACACTGTGCTGCATTCCGCTGCGCTAATAGCCCTCTTACCACTCCAAAGCATGTTAGAATCCTCCTCAGTCTCCAGGCGCTGTCATTCTTTCCAAGCAGTTTCCACATCACGTGAACTGTACTAGCAATGGAGTCAGGAGACAAAGGGATCAAGTGATGCGGAAACTGCTTGGAAACAATTACAGCACCGGGAGGATTTGTAGCATGCTTCAGAGCGCTAAGAGTGTACAGAATACAGGTGGCGGTGTTATCCGCTCACTCATTGGCGCATGCAGCCAGCGCCGGGTGGGGAGAGTGTGTGCGGTTCTGGTGTCACTGCACGGCCGGGAAAGGTGGAGGGATGGAGGCTGTGGAGGGAGAAGGAGATGGTGGAAGAGGGGGGTTGTTTGATCCCAGGTGTCCTCGCTTCCCGGGAGGGGAGAGGGGTAAGGCGGCTGCGCTGCTCCGGGGGAGGAGGAGGAGGCGGAGGGTGGGGGCTTCAGAGCGCAATGCAGCTCAGCGCAGCGTAACATCTTAGTACATCCCACCCAGAGAGAGGAGAAAGAGAGAGACAGAGAGGGAGGAGAGAGAGGGGCAAGAGACAGGGAGGAAAGAAAGAGAAGAGAGAGGAGAGAGGGAGAGGAGAGAGAGAGACAGAGAGAGAGAGAGAGAGAGACAGACCGAGAGGGATGAGAGAGAGAAAGAAAGAAAGAAAGAAAGAAAGAAAGAAAGAAAGAAAGAAGGAAGGAAGGAAGGAAGGAAGGAAGGAAGGAAGGAAGGAAGGAAGGAAGGAAGGAAGGAAAGAAGGAAGGAAGGAAGGAAGGAAGGAAAGAAAGAAAGAAAGAAAGGGAAGCTAGCCAGAGATACACTAGCATACTACAGTACAGCACAGGTATTTTATGGGGATGAGCACGTCACGGCATTAGGCTTCACCCCTAAATACCCGCAAATCGCGGCACTGCCACGGGAGCAGGCCAGGTCAAGCAGGGTATGGGCAGTGCAGGCAGAGCCAGGCATGGTCTATCCCCATTCCGCTACATCCTCCGAGGCTGCAGGGGGGTTTCCAAGCAGAACCACTGGGAGGAGGAAGTGAAGCCACTGTGGGAGGGGGCAGAGCCAGTACCGAAGAGAAAGTGGCAGCATGGAGGATTCCAGGACCACACATTGAGCAAGTGCTATGAGGGACCTGTCAGCTGTAAAGTGAGGGACCTGTCAGCTGTAAAGTGCGGCAGCTGTATTTCGCCTGACAGTCTGCCGCTCCTCTACTACAGTGGATCGGCGCCTCCCTAATTTTTCGGGGAGCGAGCTGCCCCATTGCCCCCCATCATTCCGACTCCCCTGACTACTGGCGCTACGGTAAATCAGTTCTGTGTTTTATAATAATTACACAATGTTTAAACTCAATGCTTAGATAACATTTTCAGTCATGATCATGACCTAATCCTAGTGCACAGCAGAATATATTGCCTGATGGATTTCACACCATAAAAAATTCAATACCTTTCTAAAAAGATACAACACTCACTGCACTTAACAGGCAACAAGGACATAATATTAAACTGATAGATTTTGAAATTCAAAATTCCTGTAAAATGAATAACAACAATGGGAGGCATTGAATTAACACATAGATATACAGACATGGACATATTTGTTAGTAACCTTACAGCTCATTAAAACAGTGCTTTATTCCTCCTGAAAAGTAATGAAGTTAAAAGCTATTGTCTCACGTATGTATATATACATGCTCTGCATTTCAAAGAATAAAGCAAAGAAACTGTGAAAACAGATATATTATTACTTATTCTTCAAAGATAATCTAATATGGTCTGGATATATATATTGGTACCCCGTAGAAAAGATAATAAACAATTGGCTTATAGTGATACAGTACTTCAAACTATTTGCTTTCTTGAATTAGCATCAACCATCTTCAATCTTTTAATCAGTCATTCAGACTATTTAAATGAGACAATTTGGTATCATCGTGTGTGCCACACTAAACCCAGACCATAGAAAGCAAAGGAAAATTGCCTGGAGAGATCAGAGTGAAAATGATAGATATGCGCATTAGAGGCAAACACTGTAAGACCATGACCAAGCAGACAGTCAACCTCTCTGGACTGCAGCCAACCTCTCTAGACATTGCTGCAAGAGGAACATTTACCCCAGATTAAACAAAAGGATAAGGAGATTTGGAGAAAAAAAAAGAGCCAAAAAAACCTTCCAAATGAGATGCAGCTGAACTCCAAGGTATAGATGTGTCCTTGCCTATCACGGGTGTGAGTAATTGCACCCGTGATGTGCAAGGATTCATTTGTTTCCTTCAGCAAGTGTGCCTGTGTACGAGCATGTGCGAATAGTCACACCTACAATCCATAGAGAATGCATTATGTGATCGCGGGTGTGACTTCACACCCGATCACAGCAAGTCACAGCTGTAATGCGTGCGCATGTGCATACGCATTGCGGCAAGGATGAAAAAAGACTCATCTGTATGTCAATGTCTGATCGCACCATCCAATGCTTTTTGAGTGACAGTGGGTTCCATGCAAGAAGACCCAGCAGGACTCTACTTTTGAAAAAACAACATTAAAAAATCCAAATTGTAATCTCCTAAAACACATATTGACACAATGCATCTGGGTTAATGTCCTTTAGACAGATGATTTTTTTTTAAAAATTAGCTTTTTGGCAAGTCACATTAGCTCTATGTTAACAGATGAAAAAATTAAGCTCTAAAAGAAAAATTATTCAATATATTCTAAAAGTAAAAAGTCAATACATACCTACTGTGAAACATGGAGAAGGGCTGGCTATGATTTGGGCCTACTTTGCTGCGTCTGGCACTGCATACCTTGAATTTGTGCAGGGCAAAATAAAATACCAAGATTATCAAGGCATTCTGGAATGAAAGCTCTGTTTCAGTCACAGGTCATGGGTCCACCAATTGGATAATGACCCAAAATGCACAGCTAAAAGCACCCACAAATGGATAAGAACATAACATTGACCTGTTCTGACGTGGCCTTCTATGAGCCCTGATATGAATCCTATTGGACATCTAAGGAAAGAGCTATATAGAAACATAGAATTTGATGGCAGATAAGAACCACTTGGCACATCTAGTCTGTCCATGTACACATACACATGGGTTAATTTTTGTTGGGAGCTAATTACCCTACCAGTATGTTTTTGAAAGGAAACCCATGCAAGCAAGGGGACAAAATACAAACTCCACACAATTAGGGCCGTGGTGGGAATCAAAGCCATGACATTAGTGCTGTGGGGCAGTAATGCTAACCATTACACCATCCGTACATCCTAATTCATCTTCCAATGTCACATATTATTCAAACATTTTAAGACAACTACTGCAGTGCTTTATTTTAGTTTCCTTATTAAGTGTTTTTTTCACATTAGTAAAAACAGATATTTATAATGGCACAAATGTTCCATCTCTAAAAGAATAAAATCCATTCTGATGATCTGCTGTTATTTCACTGAAAAACAGGAAATTAAAACTCTGCATGGGCTTAATACAAATACAAGACAAAAAAAATATATGCTATTTTTATATTTTAATTACAATTACAAAGATGTTCATTGACATATATAATAATGTGTGTGCAAACTGAGTAAACTGACAAATCTGTGTAGCATGCACACTGAGTAATGTACAGCACTGTATGTATCACTGAAGCTGTTTAATAGGCAGAGGTGCACAGGAGAAAGATGTTTCCCTTTTTACAGCCTGGGAAATTAGTGTTAAATGGGCCACATGACAATTAAAAGACTGTGGGGTCTACCCTTTACAATAGGTTCATTTGAGATTTAGCAGATAAACATACTATATGTTGAATCCGACCAATCGCTATCAAGCAAACTTAAACAGCCAATTACAGTGCAACAGCCACAGTGGTCTATTCACAAAGCAGTGAAAAGAGTGAATAAGTGAGCCTGTGGAGAAGTTGCCCATGGCAACAAATCAGCATTGAAGTAACATTTACAATCTGTAAATTACAATCTGTAGAGACCCTGAATATCCGAGCACTATATATCCTATTTACTCCTATATGGGACACCCATGACTGTGAGAATTTCACTATGACCTGTATAAAATATGGATGTTTCAGTAATTATTTTTGGGACAGCATAGTGTTACAATACAAGAATGAATGACTGGAGTACATTGTAGACAATCAGAATGATACTTTGTGTCGGTTATGTAACACTTCACTTTAGACACATGTATCAGAATACAATCTCTATGATAAGAGCATAAAAATCTCCAATAAATGTTCAAAAACATCTCATGTATCATATGTTAGTGTGAATTGAATTAATCATAATCAGAGGTGCCTACTGGAGAATATACTGTATATACCCAACATACTAATACGGTGTAAATCAGT
Source organism: Pseudophryne corroboree (assembly GCF_028390025.1). Taxonomy (NCBI): domain Eukaryota; kingdom Metazoa; phylum Chordata; class Amphibia; order Anura; family Myobatrachidae; genus Pseudophryne; species Pseudophryne corroboree. The sequence continues at coordinate 1,071,264,399 of NC_086444.1, forward strand.
AATACTTAGTAGAATACTAATATATTTAGAGATAACAATCTTGTCCTGTGAATATATGGAATAAGGTTTTGGCTAGTAAGATTGAATATGGCAAGACCTATCAATATTGAGGATAACAATCTATTCTGTACAAACAGTTAACTGGAAAGTAAGACGTGAGACCAGTGTGTGTTTATTCTTCTTTCTTTCTTTATTTTGATTTTCACAATATCACTTTAACAACACTCTTTTGAAATACTTCTCAAGCTTTTATTAAAAGTATTTTAAACAGATAATAATAAAGGTTACATTTTAAAAAAATGTTTGGGGGAGTTCTTCTGTATTAATACTTTCAGTTGTATACATTAAATGTGCACAATCAGTACTATGAGTGCCCCAAATTGGAATACTTTTTCTTCCTTTTCTGATAAATATCAAATGAATCAGGCCAGATATGCATTTGTGTTGCAGTTTATGAAATATTGATCACAATATAAATGTTCTTCATTGGGTGCCATTTCTCTGTTGACTTTCCTGTCTACTGACCATGCCCGTTTACTGACCAAATTCTTTTCTGCCCAGATCTCTGCTACGGACAAGGACTATTTTTGGAATTTTGATTTATATGTTTGCTGTCTACTTGTTACCAATTCTGGACTTGATTCTAGATTCTGATTTGATAGCCATTTGTCTTTGGTTCATATCTCCAATACTCATCTAGTGTCTAGTTTCCTATGCTCTGAACTAGTGAAAACCTCAATCTTGAGCAGAAGACCTGGGAGCACTTCAGTACTGGCACAGTAGAGTGCATTAGGGAAACAAGGTCCCTCTGCTTCAGTCCTCTCTTTGATTACATTTCCCATCCTTCTACTGATTCCAGCTGTGATGTCAGCCCCCCGCAACTAGTGCGCTGACAACCCATCACACAGCCAGATGCGCTGATACTTCATCAGATATATCAGCCATTGCATGTGCTGCACAGCCAACATGATATGTCTGTGAACTATGTCATTCTCAGACATATCTGGGGTATACACACGCCTACGGGGTTGGAATATATTGGCCATTCGCTTGAAAGGCTGATATATCACCTAGTGTTTACCCACCTTAAGAAAGAGTATATAGATATGGAAACGTATCTGCAGGTAAATTACATGGGACAATCTTCTTGTGACTATAAGCAGTCAAATACCTAAGCCAGATATTTGTACAGAATTCTAAATTACATACAGAATAATGTTAGCAAGTTAGTAAAATGTCAGAATTGTAGGTTGGTTTATGTTTTTTTTAAATCCTTTTTTTATCATTTTCCTGCAAAAAATATTAAATGTAACTGTAAGCAAAGACATATGCAGATTTTACAGATGGCAAGAAAATTAAAAAAAATATGACATTCAGCTCTTGGCAACTGATCAGTGACTTGAAACATGGCCACATCCAAATTAGTACAGTAGCTGTATTACACATGACAAATGCAGATGTAAGAAGAAAAAGCCTCAGCTATTAAATAGCAACTGATGCAGACCCAAACAGAGGGCCTGATTCTCATTGGGCAATAAAGTAAGAAAGAACAATTAACTGTGCAGGGGCAAACACAGGATTTGGGAGGGTTCCCACCTTAGCACCCCCTTTCAATAGACCGACAGCACAGCCACCATCATTCCCACACCAGCACCCCACCCCTCTATAGACAGACAGCACAGCCACCATCATTCCCACACCAGCGCCCCAACCCTCCATAGACAGATAGCACAGCCACCATTATTCCCACACCAGCACCCACCCCACCCCTCCATAGCCAGATAGCACAGCCACCATCATTCCCACACCAGCACTCCACCCCTCCATAGACAGACAACACAGACACCATCATTCCCACACCAGCACCCCACCCCTCCATAGACAGACAGCACAGCCACCATCATTCCCACACCAGCACCCCACCCCTCTATAGACAGACAGCACAGCCACCATCATTCCCACACCAGCGCCCCACCCCTCCATAGACAGATAGCACAGCCACCATTATTCCCACACCAGCACCCCACCCCTCCATAGACAGATAGCACAGCCACCATCATTCCCACACCAGCACTCCACCCCTCCATAGACAGACAACACAGACACCATCATTCCCACACCAGCACCCCACCCCTCCATAGACAGATAGCACAGCTACCATCATTCCCACACCAGCACCCCACCCCTCCATAGACAGACAACACAGACACCATCATACCCACAACAGCACCCCACCCCTCCATAGACAGACAACATAGACACCATCATTCCCACACCAGCACCCCACCCCTCCATAGACAGATAGCACAGCTACCATCATTCCCACACCAGCACCCCACCCCTCCATAGACAGACAACACAGACACCATCATACCCACAACAGCACCCCACCCCTCCATAGACAGACAGCACAGCCACCATCATTCCCAACCCGTCCACTTACCCGTCTGCAGCATTATTTATACAGACACTTTACCTCACTGCTGCATGGGAGATACTATGGGGACTGGAGTGAAGACACAAGACAGCACCGGCACTACCATGCCGTAACCTCTCAAGCCGCACCATGCAAAAGCAGCCTATGAGGAGCTGTTCCCCCTACATGCCAGCAGCCAACTCTCAGCATGTACATAATGGAGGCAGCTGCTGTAGCCTCGCGGTGAGTCACATTGCCTGAGGCTGAGCTAGAGACTTTAGTGTATGAAAAAATATATATAAAAAGAAAAAAGAAAATGGTCAGCTGCTGGGCGATGCTTTTGTACCTGAAGAGTAGCTCCCTACCAGTGCAGCTCCTGCGCGCTGGCAGGGAGCTACCCGTTGCTTTCTGGGTCACTGCAGCTGCGTGTGATATCACACAGCTGCCGCGGCTGCCCCCCACATGGCTTGGGTCCACCTGCGTTGCTCGGACCGCGCCCCCAAAACGGCGGCACAACACCACCGGTGCGCCCCCTCCCGCCCAACGAACACCTCTGCCTGTCAATCAGGCAGAGGTAATCGCTGGGCTGAGATGCCAATCACATCTCTGGCATGTGCCGACACACTGCGGCTGCTTCGCATGCGCAGTTCAGACCTGATCACCCAGCAACGCACAGCAGCGATCAGATCTGAATTAGCCCCATGGTTTTGCCCATTTGCTAACAAATTTGCTGCTGCGATCAGGTCTGAATTAGGCCCTTTATTGTATGTAAAAATAAAACAAACTTTTGTTATGCATTTGAATTACTTTTATTTACATTTTTTTTTTAAAACAAACAACTACTGTAACAGAATATATAAAAAAAAGTTTAGAAATAAATATTTTTTGTATTTCTTCTGTGATTGTATGGACTTGCTCGAATTAGCCCCCAAATATAATCCCCCATCATACTCCCATTGTATTGCCCCTGATAACGACTTTCAAAGTCCATCACATCTTGATAAATACGTTCACCTTGCTCTTCCGAATAGGCACTCATGTTATCTTTTCTGCATTTGTTTGTCTATGCTTAGCTGCCTTTTGCCATGTGACAGGTCAAAGGGTTAGATCCTCCATTTTTGTTACTACTCAGTTATCTGTGCATGAGTTGCTGACAGGCTGTGTTAAGTCTCCTCTACCCCAGAGACGTATATCTTATTTCCGTGCACTGTTTATTCTCTTATTTGTTACATGTACAGTGATCTAGAGTATTCTGCAGAACTAGAGCTATATTATATGGACAATCATTCCAGTCTGTATTAACAAAAGGTTTACAGTTCTAGATATCTCATTGTATGTGCATTGAGAGATGGACATTGTTTAGCTATCTGAATAGTTACACACTGCTTACGTGTAATGAGGGTCAGAATACCACTTGCTTTCCCCACGCTCATCCCCACCCTTACTTACTAAAGCACGCTTCTTCTCAAATGGTCATTCAAAAACTCTAATATTTATTGAGCATTGTATAAGGGACAAAAGCAAAGTTTTTAAAAAATAAACAAAGGCTTTGGTTATTTTTCGATATAGAGAACCAGAAAATAGTATTAAAATAAAGACTCAACAAAATAGTTTTTTTTTGTTTGACCAGTGTTATGTAAACATACAGTTACAAATCACCTGCTCTACATGTTGGGACAGATATCAAAAATGGACTGGTATGTAAATTTGCCCACCAAGATGTGATGTCAGTCTATGCAGCCAGTGTACAGGTGGTTGGCGGGTACCCTGTTCGCACAGCCAGACATGCCAATATATAGTATCTGCAAGATAAATTGGCATTGAAGCGATATGTCTGAGAACAAATTTGTGCCCCTATGAAATGTGGAAATGGAAATAGTTGCTTTATCAGCCAAAGGAAATCTTCTCCCAATTAGGATTTTTTTAACTGCCTGATGCCCATCTGTTATACCAGTATTACCCATTTTAGCGCCTGGGGAATTCCTGCCACCAAAACTACTGTGGTCTAAAATCATCCAAGGGATGTTATGCCTGTTTTCTGGGACTGTCTTTATCTGATATGAATCATACAGTAAATGTCTCTTAGCATTTAATCCAAAAAGTTCCACTTTAGTGTTGTCAGGCCACAAGACTTTGTGCCACATCCCAGTAGTATCTTCCGGAGCGTTTTTCCATCCAGAGCTTATTTTTTGCTCATTATGGCTCTTTTGTGGAATGCATTGGAAATATGTAGTGTCTTCTATGACAAACTTTGATCCTGTTGCTTCTTTCTGTATGATAATTTGGTGCATGATGTAGCCAGTGTGGCTGCAGTTTTATACATCTTCCACTTCCGTGCTATACAGTGCAATAAGGTTCAAGTACTGTTCAATGCAATTGCAATGGTTTTGTTAAGTACCGTCAAGTTGATGCCAACTTATGGCGACCCTATGGATAGCTGTCCTGACCAAATTTCGATCTTCAGTCAAGCTGCTCAGTGTTGATAGTGTGGTGTCCATAGCTGCTGTGATGGTATCAAGCCATCTTGCTGCTGGTCTTAACCTTTTTCGTTGGTCTTCAACTTTTCCAAGCATAATGTCTGTCTCTAGGGTTCCCTTTCTTCGCATGATGTGTCCAAAGTAGGAAAAGCGCAATCTTGTCATTTGTGCTTCTAGGGAGAACTTTTATCTCATGTAATACCGATTGATTTGTTCCTCGGGCAGCCCATAGTATACGTAATATTTGTCTCCAACACCATAATTCAAGAGTCAATAATTTTCCTATCTTGCTTCTTGACTGTCCAGCTTTCACACCCATACGATGTTAGTGGAAAAAACAGAGGAGTCTATTCATGAAGCAGTGAATAGGAGTCTATTCATGAAGAAGTGAGCCTGTGGAGAAGATGCCTATGGCAACTGATCAGCTGATCCGTACAATTGTATAATATGCAAATTATAAATGTTACTTCAATGCTGATTGGCTGCCATGGGCAACTTCTCCACTGGCTCACTTCTCCCCACTTCTCCACACTTTGAAAAGCTTCATGAATAGACTACATAGCTTGAATGAGTCATATCTTTGTATGCAAAGACACATCTTTACACTTGAATATCTTAACATCCCTCATGGCTGTTTTACGAAGTGCTATTTGTCCTTGGATTTCTGGTCTGCTTGCTGCTTTACTGTTGATTTGTGCCATCCCAGTAGGTTAAAACTATCTACTATTTCAATTTCTTCTCCATTTAGGTGAAAATAACTAACAGTTGTTAAAACTTTTTTTCTTTTTCCCATTAAGCCCATTTTCAGACTACATTCTTTGGTCTTAATAGTATATTTGTTTAGATCTTCTTTATTTTCCACTAGCAATGTGGTATCAGCATAACGTAGGTTATTGATAAGTCTTCCACCAATTTTTGCACCCTGCTTTTCTTCGTATAGCCCTGAACCTCTGATGATTTGTTCTACATACAGGTGGAACAGATAAGGGATGAAGCCTTGTCGTACACCTTATTTGATTTTAAAACAATCTGTTTCTCCTTGATCTATTTGAACTAAAGCTTCTGGATCTATGTAGAGATTCTGTATGAGGATAATCAGATGTTCTGGTATGCCAATATTTCTTAATGTTTTCCAGAGATTTTCTGATTACTGTAGTCAGTGAAGCACATGTAGATGTCTTTTTGATATTCCTTGGTCTTTTCAAGCATCCACCTTACACCCGCTATGATGTCTCTTGTGCCTCTTCCTTTTCTGAACTCTGCTTGTATTTTTGTATCATTGGTTTTGGACCCTTACTCAAATTTGTGCTTGCTATAATCACATGCATGAGCTGTATGGAATGCTTGTTTTATTAACATTTATTTATAAAGCCCCATCACATTCTATTTTGCTTTATTCTTTTCTTTTTAGAATGTACTACCATACTTATACAGGGGGAAGTAAATTAACAAATTGTGTGACCTTTTGTATTGCATCTGTGTAAATGTAAGCTTGATATTACGAGATGTTTAAAGAACTTTTACTTTGCAACTATCAGTGTAAAGGTTCTGAAAAATGTATTTTGATTTGACACAATAATCAATACTTTGTCGCCCAATGCAAAAAGGAAAAATCCTCAATCGATCTATTTCAAATTCAGAATTGGCTACAAGAATATGTGAAAAATAGTAAACACATTTTAAAGGCACCGTATATACTCTGATGCTGCGCTAGACACATATAAATGCTCATATCAAATGCATGTAATCATTACATATTCACACCCATACTGTATGCTGAGGATGATGCATCCAGTTCTGCACCACCAGTATATGCCTCAGGTTTACATCAGGTGTATATAATATACACCTACACCCAACCAGGTCTTAAATGCAAGGAAAGCTTTTCAATATTTGATATTATAGAGAAAAACACATTTGCAATTGGGGTTGAATTAAATACAGCAGGTATCATCTTCCTTCTTTGTGTATAAATGCTGCACACAGTCTACTAAAATATGCCCACAAAATCATACAAACTAGGCAAGTGAATTGAAGAAAGCATCAACTTCAGAGGTGAATCTGCAATCAGCTAATCAGAAGCCAGCAGCTAGTGCTGGGAACATCACTATCATTAGTGTGTATTGCACCAATATTTGGGCATATGCTACAGCTACAGCCAGGCATATCTGTGTCTCATTGCAGATCTGCTTCAATTTAATATTTCTCAAATACGCCTTGCTATACTCGGACTACGCTTACATGCTCCTTCCATTTTCTTTCTTATATCTCCAAGTGTAAGGTGTTGCAAACTTGCCAACTCTCTAGGAACATCTGGGAGACTCCCAAATCTCATGTGGCTCTCTGGGACGCCCATAAAAGCAGGAAAGTCTCCTGGAGATCTCTCATTGCCACGTAGTGCCACCCAGTTCCCAAGTGAAGTAGGTGGTCCAGGCAACTTGATGACATGATTCGCACTGAATCACATCATGGACTGCCCCTCACTTTAGAATGATGGTAGTTGCGACACTGAATAGCAGAGGGCGGGATCATAAAGAGGCGATTGCACCTTCATGCCCCCTGCACTGCCCACTTGGCCACACCATGCTTCCCGCACTTCCCATCTGACTACTCTCTCCCAGTGAGGGCAGCCAAAAAGTGGTGAATATGACTTGGTTCAAGTAAGTTTTTTTCTGGGCAAGCACAGTAGGGCCGTATAGAGGGGTATATGAGTGTTATCGCCACACAGAGTGCAGGGCCCTGGGGGTGTTACTGTTTCCTTATGGTCCCTGCATCTGGCTAGCAGGGTGTCTGGCACAGCACTCTGCGGTCAGTAGTGCTGCTGCAGTTCTGTTTGGAGCATCCACAGGACACTCCGGGCACGCCCCATGCAGTGTGTATAGCCACCCAGAGCACCTGGGAAGTTGTACATTTTTCCTGTGGGTGACCCTGCCTCCTTGCATGATGTCACAAGTTCGGAGCAGGACTGGCACAGGGTACTGTGGAGCCCTGCTCTGGAGCTGATGCACAGTACAAATTTGCAGATATCATGACAAGCAAATGAACATACGCAGAACTCATGAGCCCCTGTGTATTCTAACACCTACGCCTGATATATTTAATGTAGCTAAGCTGCAAAGGAAACACTTTGTAAGACGTACAGTATCTAAATACCAGCTTTTGGCATAAGGTGTTTATTCACTCTATTGCCTCTCGACAGCTTTGTTTTCAGTAGATTCTCATGTAGTTTTTGTTTCCAATGATGAAGAAAAATTGACAAGAGTTCCATACTGACCTAATTACCAAGCATTTCTTGGTTCACTTGTCAAATATGTGAAAGCATATTGCATTGAGAAAAACCATGATTTATTGAGTTTATAGCTTTTTTTGTAACATTCTCTACATCTTCATAGCTTAGTCCTTTCGTACTAAGTCTGTGGCATTCATTACTTCTAGTTTTCAGATTTTTTATCAAAACTAATCAATTTACTTTAAATATATATTTTAGGATTAATCACAAGTAAATAAACATATGGCAGTTTCCAGTTAATTATGAAGAGATGCTAAAGGCCACAAGCAAAATACAATCTCAAAAGCACAAAGCCCCCCCCCCCCATCCTCTTTTGGAAGCTGACCCAGGTTGGGTACCTCCATTACACCCGAGCCTGGGTAATTAGTACCCACTCCCGCACCCTCCCCCTCTCAGTACCAACCGAGTTTAGTTATATCTGCTGGAAATAAAACCCCATCAGTTTATTAAGCAGAAAAAAATCAGAAATAATGTCACCTGTTAAATGTTGGGTTTTATTATTTCATATTGGAAAATAAATAGAGATAATTGTAATCCAATTATAGACATAAACCGGTGGCAACTTCAAACAGCTTTCAATGGACTCTAATATTATTGTAACAGGGCAGAGAATTCTTTAACTTTGTTTTTAAACATATTGGGGTACATTTACTAAGCTCCCGAGTTTGACCGAGATGGCGTTTTTTCATCAAAGTGTCATCTCGGTCAATCTCGGTCATTTACTAAACACTAATCACGGCAGTGATGAGGGCATTCGTATTTTTTTGCAAGTTCATGTAAAAAATTACGAATGAATACACCATCGGTCAAATTACGCCTGTTTAGATACGAATCTCGGTCATTTACTAACCATTCGTAATTGTATTTGCTGCCGTGAAAATGCTATTGCGGGCGCAAAAAATTACGAGTCGCATTTTTTGGCTAAAAAAAAACGCGCCAGCCTTTGAAAACCGCGTTTACATGTGAACTTAATTATCCATTACTCCCACCTGATTTTTTGGGCCTATAAAAGTGTTTCAGCCACATTATGAACTACTCTCACTCTGAAATGGCGGCTGTAGTGTGTGGCAATGGTTTTTTGTTGGCTGTGGGATACGTTAGACTGCTCCATGAGGCTTCCAGGAATCAGGACCAGGTAAGTGAACATGGCCAACAGGTTGTCCAGGTTCCGCGGAGGCTGCGCCAGCCTCGTTTATTTAGAGGGCGTTTAAACTTAAATGCATTGTCCGATGATAGGGTCATACAGATGTTCCGCCTAAATAGAAACAACATTTTCCACCTGTATGACCTTGTCAAACTGGGCATAGACCCTGAGACAGCACGCTCTCGCTCTGTCTCAGGCCTACACAAACTCCTGGCTGTGTTACACTTTATGGCTACTGGGAGCTTCCAGGCTGTGGCAGGCGACGTCATTGGGATCTCACAGCCCACCTTTTCAAGATATTTGTTGCAGGTGAGTCTAAAAAAACCTATGCGGTTATGGCTAAGTGTTGCTTCTGGAAGTTGAAACACCACAGTATTGTAGAGAATACCTAACATGACACTCACCTTAGCTTCTTTAATGTCCACTCAGGTTTTGGATGTGTTGGAGCCACACATTAAAGCCTCAATCTGCTTCCCTACTGAGGAGTCGGAGTGGAGTGCTGTCAGGGTAGCTTTCTATGAGCTTGCAGGCATGCCCAATGTGCTGGGGGCCATAGATTGCACACACGTTCAGCTGAGATCACCTAAGGGCCGCCAATATATCTATACTAATAGGCATCTGGATCAATCAACTAATGTCCAGGTGGTCTGTGATGCAAAATTTAAAATTATGAGTGTTGTTGCAGGTTACCCTGGTGGCTGCCATGACTCCTTCATCCTCAGTCAGTCATCGCTCTTCGATAAATTTGAGGATGGACAAATGCCTGATGGCTGGCTGTTGGGTATGTTGAAAATGTTATGTGTGTATGTCTTTTAACCACAGGCTAGATTTTGGAGGAGGTGTTCGAATAATCTAACATATGTCCTAATGTTGACTATATTTGTTTTTCAGGTGATGGTGGTTACGGCTGCTACTCTTGGCTCCTTACTCCATTGTCCCAACCTGATTCTCCTGCTGAACACAGTTATAATCATGCACATAAGGCTACGCGGAATGTGATAGAAAGATGTTTTGGGGTGCTGAAGTCACGTTTTCGGTGTCTTGATAAATCTGCAGGCCTTTTGTTGTATAGTCCATCAAAGGTGACTCGGATTGTGTTCTGCTGCTGTTTTCTCCATAATCTGTGTTTAAGTCAAGATCTTGCACATGGTGAGGGAGAAATCAGTCAGCAAGCAGAGGAGTTAGAACCATCTGGTGACAGTGTGAGTACAAATGTAGGGAGGCAGGTACGGCAACAAGTGATCCTGCGTTATTTTTCAGGTTAGTTTTATTAGGCTGTAATTATCCTTCACTAAACACTTTGCTCTACTTTCTAGTGTGTGTTTTGTTACTTACTGTTTGTAGTTTATAGTGGTGTGTCCATTGTGCTTAGTTGATGCAAAAAAAACATTTACAGTCATTACCCTTGAAAAACATAACTCCATACATACAGACCAGCTTCATACATTTTTGAGACGGACACAGGAATGTGTTTTGGATTCAAATTCTTTTAATTTTTTTGAACAAAAAGTTTCCTTTTTTTTTTTTCTCTTGTGTGTGCTGGGTGCTGGCTCACTGGCACGTGCTCTTGCAGAACGCCGTACAGGGGAGGTTACTGGCGTTTGAACAGGGGTTGTGGTCCCCGAGCTGGAGGTAACTTGCTGAGCACCCATCATAGCAATATTGCTGCTCAGATTATTTAAACTGGCAATCAGCTGAGTGTTTGTAGCAGTGTGGCTGGCTACTATCCTGGATAAGGCCTCATTCACCACTTGATTGTGTTGTATTATCTGCACGAGTGCCTGCTGATGTCGCTGTTGTTCATCTATAATGCGTGATAAATTGCCATTCATGTGCCTGTTTTCCGCCCTAATTTGCTCCATTGAGGTAGCCATTCTCCCTACTTGTACTATTAGTCTGGCCGAGTTGCGACTAAGACGCGGTAGATGATGGGGCAGACTGGCAAGGTGTTGTGTATGTTGTGTGAGGGTTGCCTTGCTTTGGGCCTGTTGGCTTGTCCAACTTGCCCAAAAATCTTCAGGAATTTGGCTTGGGGGCGGAGCTTGTGCCAGTTGGGGACTGCTGGATGGTTGGGGTATATCCTGCAACTGGATTGGAATGCTTGGATCAACAGCTGTAAGTTGCAGTGTGAATGATGGCTGTTGTTCTGGTCCCTGCTGGTCGTCGGCGGACATCAAGTTGTGCTCTGTATGGGGTAGGCAACATGCAATGTTGTATTTGATTAAATTTGTCAAAGGCTAATGCAACACATTAATACATTCCTAATACTACATTATGGTATTATTAGTTCTTGTTTTTGTCTACGTTACCAATTTTGAACTTTTTAAAAACAAAAACCCAACACAGGTGCAAACATTGACAAATTTGCATATTCCTCACCTAACTAACTTCCCTCCACAACATTACACTGTTAGATTCCCTCCCCTCACCACGATATAGACTACTTACCTCTATAGTCCAGAGGAGCAGAGCAAGTAAGCCATATACATACTGGACAGGGGCGATGTGTGAATACTATAATGGCTTTTGGTTTTTGTTCTCAAATTCAATTGGATTAATATTTTGTAAAAATGATAACGTGTGTGTGCTTAATGTATACTCAATTCATATATTTTCATACAACTAGGTTGTCTAGACCATCCACTAAGACCTTATTTATTTTAAGTAAAGCACCTTGAGCAATTGAAGACGTTACATCACATTGATTGTTGTGGAAAACATGTAAACTCCAAACAAACTAACATCATCAAAAGTCTACTGTGTATATTCTTGCTTATGTGTTTTTTGTCAAAATTTACTCACCAGATAACTGAGGTGATCTGGGCTCATCACTCTGCGAACTCGCCAGTAGTGCCAGTGGTGGCTGGGGTGACACTGCCGATAGCCTTCGCCTGGGTGGGGATGATGGAGGTGCTGAATCAGAGCCAAGACGCCGGGTCTTAGTTGGCCTCCTGGGTAAGTGGCCCGAGACCTGTGATGGCCGCCTTACACGAGGTCGGCTTCCAGAAGCAGAACCTAGGTGCAAAATTTGAAATTAATATTTTGTACTTCTATGTGTTTTCAGAATATGTGACTACAGTGAAGACTTACCTGCAATACCGGCATCATCATGACTGGTCTGAGGCCTGTCTGGGCGGCTGGTCTGTGTGACTGTGGAAAAAGTGACACCAACATTATTACCCTGTTTGTTTTTAAAGGACCCAGTGAAAACCATTAATGTACTGTAAGCATCTATTTGGTTTGGTTGCCACAACAAAATTAAGCTTAAGAGCTTCTATATTTTTGATTTTGAGTTGAATATCAAAATGTACTTCATGTGGCACACAATAAATTTATAAGCAGAACAATTTGTGACTCACATATTGCAGAGATTCAGTCCTTTCAAGTTTAAAAATAGTGTAATGTTTTAAAAATTGCCAAGCTATTTTTTTTAATTTTTGAAAAAAAGCAGTTTGTTTTTAAAAAACAAACACACATGTTCCAGCATTAACGCCAAAAAATGCGTAAAAAAACCAAATTTTTTTTTTAAAAACACTGCACATGTTTATTTAAAACAAAATAAAACAAATACTGCAAGGATCCAAAAAAACTTAAAAAACACAAACACACCTTAAGGGAGCATAGGCCTGCAATCTTTTTTGGTAAAAATATATAAAACTTAAAACTTTAAATAAAAAACATTATTAATTTTGCAGACATTTTAACGACAATATTACTTTAAAAACTTACCATCCTGCGTGGGTCGGTCCGAATCACGGACATGAGTAGCAGACACCACTTCGCCAGGAATCAATGCCCGCACAGGCTCCTCCCAGTCCCGATAGTTTGCCCGGAAAGGGGGGCCACCTCGTGCCTGGTCCTGGGCCCAAAAATACGGGGGACAAAAAGAGTAGGGGTCCCCCGTATTTTTAAAACCAGCACCGGGCTCCACTAGCTGGACAGATAATGCCACAGCCGGGGGTCACTTTTATATAGTGCCCTGCGGCCGGGGCATCAAAAATCCAACTAGTCACCCCTGGCCGGGGTACCCTGGGGGAGTGGGGACCCCTTCAATCAAGGGTTCCCCCCCCCCAGCCACCCAAGGGCCAGGGGTGAAGCCCGAGGCTGTCCCCCCCCATCCAATGGGCTGCGGATGGGAGGGCTGATAGGCTTTGTTGTCAAATAAAAGATATTGGCCCTCATTCCGAGTTGTTCGCTCGGTATTTTTCATCGCATCGCAGTGAAAATCCGCTTAGTACGCATGCGCAATGTTCGCACTGCGACTGCGCCAAGTAACTTTACTATGAAGATAGTATTTTTACTCACGGCTTTTTCTTCGCTCCGGCGATCGTAATGTGATTGACAGGAAATGGGTGTTACTGGGCGGATACACGGCGTTTCAGGGGCGTGTGGCTGAAAACGCTACCGTTTCCGGAAAAAACGCAGGAGTGGCCGGGGAAACGGTGGGAGTGCCTGGGCGAACGCTGGGTGTGTTTGTGACGTCAACCAGGAACGACAAGCACTGAAATGATCGCACAGGCAGAGTAAGTCTGGAGCTACTCTGAAACTGCTAACTCGTTTGTAATCGCAATATTGCGCGTACGTCGGTCGCAATTTTAAGAAGCTAAGATTCACTCCCAGTAGGCGGCGGCTTAGCGTGTGTAACTCTGCTACATTCGCCTTGCGAGCGAACAACTCGGAATGAGGGCCATTGTTTTTAGTAGCAGTACTACAAGTCCCAGCAAGCCTCCCCCGCATGCTGGTACTTGGAGAACCACAAGTATCAGCATGCGGCGGAAAAACTGGGCCGCTGGTACCTGTAGTACTATTACTAAAAAAAAAAAAAAAAAATACAATACTCACACACCGTGAAAGTATAAATTTATTACATACATACACACATACATACATACTTACCTTAAGTTCCCACGCAGGTCGGTCCTCTTGTCCATTAGAATCCAAGGGTACCTGTTGTAGAAATTAGCCTCACCAGATCCAGGGGTCCAGCCTCCTCTGCAAATCCCGGGTTAATCAACGTACTTCCAAAAATTTAAAAAACGGTGTCCCGACCACGAACTGAAAGGGGAACCATGTTTGCACATGGGTCACCTTTCCCCGAATGCCAGAAACCCACTTTGACTTCTGCCTAAGTGGGTTTCTTCAGCCAATCAGGTAGTGCCACGTTGTAGCACTCTCCTGATCAGCTGTGTGCTCCTGTCCTCACTGACAGGCAGCACACGGCACTGTTACAATGTAGCGCCTATGCGCTACCTTGTAACCAATGATGGGAACTTTCTTCCCTGCGGTGGACCTAAAGTGACGTCACCGCTGAGCAGAAAGTTCACCGCATTGGTTACAATGTAGCGCATATGCGCTACATTGTAACAGTGCCGTGTGCTGCCTGTCAGTGAGGACAGGAGCACACAGCTGATCAGGAGAGTGCTACAACGTGGCACTCCCTGATCCCTTTACATGTGTTGGCAATTGTTCATTACTCACACCTGACGTTTGGTACTTTTAAAAGGGGAGCCAACACATTTCTACACACTCTCAATCTGAAATGGCTGCTACTGTGTGTGGTTCTGCTGTATTGTTTGCTGTAGGATACTTGTCACTGCTTCCTGATGCTACAATAAAACCAAGGCAGGAAAAACAACTGGGTCTGCAGGTTGTATATGTTCCGAGTAGGCTGGCCATGCTTTTTAGTTTATATTGTCCAATGTAACTGCAAAAAACTTGATGTTGACCATGTTATACAGATGGTCACACTAAATGTTCTAAGTGTTTTTCAACGGTATGATTTGGTCAAACGGACCCTACACCCTGACACAGCACACTCTCGCCCTGTCACAATATTCATCTTGGACTATACATTACTGTTTTTGGGGTTTGGGTGTTGCGAATTAACCAATACACATATTTTTTGTTTCAAATTTATTGACAACTACTGAACAATATATTCAGAACACATATATTTTACTTTCAACTGGCCAGCATATGATGTGCAGTACAGATTATCTTTTTTTTTTTGGGTGCTGGGTGCAGAGGCTTGTGGTTGTTCGTGGGTGCGGCTTCGACTTGCTCGTCGAACTGGTGATTGTACTGGTGTTTGGGTCGGGGTTGTTGTGCTTGAGCTTGTGGCCACATGTTGTTGTGCCATTGCACTAAAATTTTGGCTCAAAATATTTAAACTGGCCGTTAGCTGGGTATAAGCGGCTGTATTGTTGGCAATGGTTCGCGACAAATTGTCATTTATGACTTGATTATGCTGGATAATCTGTATGAGGGTTTGGTGTTGGCGCAGTTGCTCATCCATGATGCGCTGATGGGTTGCCTGCATTTGAGAATTGTCTGCCCTCATCTGCTCCATTGTGTTTGCTATCCGCCCCACCTGCACGATGAGTCTGGCAGAGTTGCGGCTAACTTTAGGCAAATGATGGGGCAAACTAGACAGGTGTTGTGTTTGGGTGTTGAGACACGCAGAGTGGTGTGCCTGTTGTGCGGCCCAACTTGACCAAAACTCATGCGGAATTTGGCTTGTCCCTGGTGTTGAGGTCATTTGTTGAGTCTGAGAAGCTTGCGGTTGGACTGGATTGTCCTCAGTCATGTTTGCCTGTGTTTGGTCGATGGGCTGCAGGTGTAGAGTATACGTCTCCTGGCCATGGGACTGCTGGCCCTCGTCACTCATGATGGCCGGATCTGTATGGGGTGGGACACAGGAAATATTTTTGACATATGTAGCATTGGTCTTACAATATTTTTCATGCAACATGCATTACTTCATAATATACATTTAAAAGCTAAATGGTTAACTTCTTAAACTTTACTATGTTGGTTACCTCTTAGTGAATTGATGTGGCTAAAAACTGATACTACTAATTTGTGATTTTATGGAGACAATTGTATGTTTCACATTCTAAATTATTGTATACACTCCATGTACTCTTTTTTTATGTCTCAAAGTTAGTTTATCCAACATTCTGATGGTTCCTTTGGCACAACACCAAAAAATAGAACCATGTTTGCCACATTAGAATCAGACATTGGGCATGTCAGTCAGTGGATTTAGTAAAGAAGTACACTAAGATTGTTGTCAAAAATTGACAACTTAACCAGGTTATTTAATGTCGGATTTGGCCTTATGTATTGATTTGGATTTTTAGGGTTTTTTTTGATAAAATTTTGATTAACATTTTTTTAGATGTTTTTAGTGTTGTCAAGCATTTTTTTGGTATTAAATTTGTGTTTCAGGACACTGTAATTTCACACATATCATCATAACAATACGCTAACAGCATCTGCTTGCAGTGGATTATTAAATCAAAGTTGATTACAATTTTTTTTTTTTTTTTTTCAAGACTAACACTGGGGCAGATGTCAATACCTGGAGAAGGTATAAGTCATTTCTAAAGCAGTGATAGGTTCAAGGTGATAATGACACAAGGCAAGCATGTCCAAAATGTTGAGTCTAAAATTAAGAATAAATTTTGTACTGCTGCCTTTATCATCTTCGACCTAACAGTGTTTTGTCAGTTCCTTATGCCTTCACCTTGTTTTACCTAAATTAAAAAAAAACATTACAAACATTACTCACCAGACAACTGTGGGGAATGTGGATCTACACTTAGGGGGCTTGCCAAAAGTGCCAGTGGTGGCACCGCAGCCACTGCAGAGATGCGCCTTTGGGGGGGTGATGCAGGTGCAGGAGCAGGAGCAGCAGCAGCAGTAGGAGCCTGGACACGGGGCCTCTTGGGTGGCCTTGTAGCCACAGTAATGCTGGCCTGTGATTGTCGCCTTTGTGTGCGTGGAGCAGACGAAGAACCTGTGTGATAGTATTGACATTACATTTCTTGTGTTTTATGTTAATGGCTAAGATGTGGGTACAGAAATAACTTACCTGCATTCCCACCATCATCAGCTCTAGGCAGGGTTGGCTGTGGCCTGGATGTGCTGCTTCTCTGGCGTACTGTACAAAGAAGAAGAATGGCGATATGAACATAATTAGACTACTTAAAACACATATGTCGTAGCTTTTCCAAAACACAATATTGCATGATTTTAAAAACTGATTTTAAATTTTACACTAAAATTACAAACACAAATAGTTGGTTTTGTTAAATATATAATGAAAAAAAAACAACATACAAAAACATCACAAAACAAGGCCATTTTTTTTAATTTCAAGAAAAAGCACAACAAAAAAAAACTGGAAAAAGAAAAACCAAAAAAAAACAAAACCAACATTATTAATACTTTGATTCTAATTAGTACAAAAACATAACTAACACACACAATACACCAAGCAACCACAACCTGTGTCTCTCAATATGTAGTGCAACTACACTTCCCAGCATGTCCACCAACACATTTGACATTCCATAAGTTTAAAAATTAGAACAGGCATGATGGGACTTGTAGTTGGACAACAGATGGAAAAACACAGGGTGGATTGGCCTGCACTACATCACCAACCCATTTGTGGACCAACACACAGGAAACATTTTAAAACAAAAGTACAAAGCACAGATGTGAAAAATTAAAGATAACAAAAAAACTCACCATCCGCACTTGGGCGGTCCGAATCTTGGACATGAAGTGCAGAAACCACCTCTGGCGGAATCAGCGAACGTATTGGCTCCTCCCAATCTTTATAAGACGCTCGGAAGGGGTGTCCTCCCCCGGTTTGCCGAGCAGATTTTGCCTCCTTAGCCATCTTGGCCTTCACACGGCGTTTGATGTCATAGAAACGTTTCCTACAGGTGTCCTCGGTCCGCCTCACCACACCCTCACTGTTCACAGCAGCAATAACCTTCCCCCACAGGACACTCTTCCTGCGGGTCGACACCTTTGATGCATCTGAACCCACCAACTGGCGCTGATGCTTCATCAGCTCCCGCACCAGAGCCATGTTTTCTGCGTAACTAAACTTTACATTGCGGCCCGTCCTTGTAGTGGTGCGTGGCTGCGGAGCCACAACACCATCACTATCAGTATCACTAGAAAACGCAGCCGCAACCTCACCCTCCTCCTCACTAACCTCCTCCCTCTCACTCACCTCCTCCCTCTCACTCACCTCCTCCACCTCACTCACCTCCTCCCTCTCACTCACCTCCTCCACCACACTCACCTCTGACTGTGACATAATCTTAAGACAACACAAAAAAACACAGATAAAAAAAAACAAATAACACACTCCTCCACTACCACTACACACCACACACACGCAAACAAACACTCACTCACTCACTCACTCACTCACAAACAAGGACTATAGACGAAAAGAAAAGACAAAATACAAAAAACTAAACAGACTTTGAAATAACAGAACAACAAGTATGACAAAACAACTTACACACACAGTACAGCACTCACCAATCACAAAACTCCGCCTCCAAACCTCAACAAACTCCACAGAACTCTCCAACACCAACAACACCTTCCTCTCTCCTCTCCACTAGCTAAACCCACGAGGTGCGGTCGGTTTGGGGCGTATTTATAGTCAAGTACACAGACACTCCTCCACCACGAATACAACCAATCACGGACAAGTGACAAAAACGAAACTTAGGAAAAAAACGCGGCAGTAATGGAAAAACACTGCCGTAACAGACATGTGACGCAGTCGTAAAAAAAACCAAATAAACACGGCCGCAAAACAACCAAATCGGCCGCATTATACACCAGAAAAACACGAATGACATCGACATCGGACAACACCAAAAATACGAATACGACAGCTTAGTAAATCCATCGTAATCAATTCAAAAAGTTGCAGTTTTACACTGTCGATGTCATTCGTGATTGAACTTTAACCATTTTTCAGAAAATACGAATGTTAGTAAATGTACCCCATTATTTCTACTAATTTCAGCAACAATTGAGTAAAACCTGAAAAAGTTTTTTTTACATGGAGAGAAAGTCAACATGCAGTCAGTAGACCTTACTTCCGATTAAGTCTTTGCACACCTGAAAAAAGCCTTGACTTTGCCCCAAAGTGCATACAGTGAATGTCCCGCCCCCTGCTGATGGCTAATCTCCAATATGCAAACTAGAAGTGCATCTAGATATTCAGCCATGTTGGGTAGAAAATGCTGGCAGTGGGGATGCCGATAGTCAGAAGACAGACTGCTGCATCCCAGTGCTTAGAATCCTGACATGGGGAAGGTAAGTATACCTTACCCCAATACCCCCAAACCCTAACCTACCCCTCCAGTAGCCTAACCCTAACTGCCCCCTCTTGCAGCCTAATCCTAACCCCCCTCTCAGTGCCTAACCCTAAACCTACCCCCAGGATTCTGACATTGGGATGCCACTTTCAGATCCTGACCACATCCCACAATAGCACAAGTGAACTACTAGCCCCAGCAAGCCGGCCAAGGCAAGTGCATACATACCCAGGCATCAAGGGACCATGGGTACCTGTAGTTCATATGTTAAAAAAAAAACCTTCAAAGAAGGGCAGTAGAAACAGGACAATTTGAGAGAAAAGAAATGTGACGTCTAGTAGGTACTAAATACCACTCTGTATTAAGTTTATAGAAGTTATTTTTTATAATAGTAAAAATATAATTCCTGGCAACTCTACCGGTTGTTTTATGCCAACGCTTCTTACATGAGATTGGGCCTAAATCTCAGTCCATATGTAACTACTCAAGAGGAATGAATCAATGTATGGCACATATTTTTGACAAGGAGAAAAATAATCTCTTAATGTTCACATATAATATTGTAAACCAGCGTAGGTACAAGGATAAGTCTTTTTCCAGAAGTGAGAATGAGAAGTACTAGAAAGAAAGTGAGAGTTGTTCCATATCCATTCAGCACACTGTGTTAAATTGGAGTAGGGGCCTTTATTTATCGATGATGACATCTTCATGTCCGAAGTAGGGATATGTAAGGGAAGGGCTCCTGTCTAAGAGTTCTTACTTTCATAGTCTGAGATACTGTTACAGCATATGAAGTAAGGGTCTCAGATTTAGAAGGAAAGTAGGTGGGGAAGAAAGGGTGGGTAGAACATTCATCAGCAACGGGCAGTCCTGCCTACTGTAGGTCTCTTTCCAATATGTATACGTTCATATTGTTGATGCTGTTTTCAATTTGATTGGAGGTTCTGCAAACAAAGATTTACTAAGGGGGGAGAAAGTCAACATCAATCCAATATTTTTCCCAATTGTAACAAACCTAAAGGAACACAGGATCTTATAAAATGATTTCTCAGCATCTAAAGATAAGAGCAAGGATGGAGTTTGACAACCCACTATTTACTGTATGTTGGGCTCTCCTCATATAATAATGAGGTCCCTCCCTTACCTCTTTTTCCTGCAGCAGGAACTGGACTGTGTCACTTATAGGAAGACAGTTGATACTTATAAGAATTAATAATTAGGCATAAGAAAACTCCTATAAGAAAAACAGCCTTTTAAATAATAGTACACTACAGACAATTTTGCAATATCATAGATGACAAATTATCCCTATTAATTCTGCTTAGTGAAGATCCATCATTTTAGGAAATATCATGTCTACGGCCAACGGCAGCTGTTTAGTGACTATTATGCTACTTTGTCAAGGCGTCGCTTTATTGGAATCTAGTCCGCTGCCTTTCCCCCCCGTTATTTACAGCTTTATTCATGAACTATTTTTTTTTAAGTTTGCTCTGAACCCTGAGCACTAAGAAGCATCAGCTCGTTTGATAGAACTGAAGACATTCTCTATAATTCACACTTGAAATCAACACTGAAGTATGTTTACTGTTCATATTTCAGATGTTCTTCACACATAGTCCTTCACGATGTCATTGTATCGCTATGTTTCCTTTCTCCTTTAGAAGCGTGTGAGATACCCGGGGGAGCTAACAAAATATATTTATATTTGAAAAAACATGTGTCCTTATAAAGATGTGAAATACACATACTATGTTATACATACAGTACATACTACATTATATTAAAGTGTTTCATTTTACAGAAGTTTTTAGTTGTAAATGTAAATAATACAGTTTAATAATTGAAATAATACACATCTTGGATCAAAGTTGTCATTTGCAGTCAAATAAAACAAACAAACAAACAAACAAACAAACAAACACATTTACTGTGTACTGTGGTCTAGTCGCTTCCATGATTGTTATAATTTATTTTTTATATGCAATTATAATTTATGAAGGTAAGCGCTTTATTTACAGTGGTTTAGCAGTTTAGAAACTGGTTAATGTTGAGGTTTTCTTTTCTCTACTGTTTTACTTAGTTCTCTTTGGGGGGGATTCAATTGTTTTTGGGTGCCCGTAAGTAATGGGTGCATGAGAGGTGATAATAAATTGTTTTGCCAATGGGTGCAGGTGCCCATTATTTCTGCCCAAAATTTGAATTCAAAATGCGGGATAAGTAATGTGCACCCATGACACTTGCACCCATTGGCAAAAGAACTGTATATTGCCTATCGTAAGTAATGGGTGCCCCAAAACCGTTAAGTTCCTCACTTTGATCTCCACCCTCCACTCCATCATGAAATCAACTGGTTTGACACTATCAATAACACATGGAAGAATAATCTGTTTCGATTCCATAGCGTATCTGCCAAATTATGGAGGGAAGAACTGGGGAGTGCCAAATGTTGAAGATCTAGACCTATGCAGAATGTTACTTAAGAATCTTTTAATGAAAGCGCAGAACTCAAGATATTGGAAATTGTCATTTCATCTCAGCAAAATATCTGTACTGCTAATAATAACAACCAAGAAATTTTCTAAAACCCTTAACAGCATATGTCAGCTATGTACCAGTAGACAGTGTAATATAAATTGAAAATCTAATAAATAATCTTATGTACAAGAGCTGGCATTGAATTTGGTCTTCAATTTATTGCTAACAATTTAACAATACACAGCAGAGTGGCAAGAAGAAAGTAAGCAGATTACCACTTTGAGAAAACCAGCAGCGGCCACCCAAATGGTGTCAACAAATGGTTTCCTCCTACTCCCTTTTACTGTATAACACCTCTTATAACGGTGCCAACATATGGTTTCTGCCTACTCCTTCTTACAATGGAAAAGTGGTGTACCTGGCCTCCAGTTACTGCCTAAGTCAACATCAGGTTGAGGATATGGAAATATACCTTAATATAGAACCCTAACTCAAAACCACTCCTCCTCCCTGCTACCCCATTGGCTAATATAATCTAGTAGTGCCCACCATCTAACTCATATTCCTCCCCATGCCTCAGGGTTTAAGCCCCATCTGGCCAAATGTCATTCTGTCAACCAACTGGCAATCGGTAATGACTTTACATGGCACGTAAATTAATTAATAAAGATCAACAGACTGATGTACTGTACGTTAGAATGCATCAGGGTAAGGGCAGAGTCATGGAGGATATTAACACAGCAACAGTTTCTGGATAGATAAATTATCTTGGTTTGCTTGAGCTTAAAGTATTTCTAATAGATACATTTAAATGGGTTTCCGATCTCTCATTAATATTCATGTTATTTTTTTAGTATTGAAATCTGGTTATTTCCAATCATACTTTTAAGGTTAAAACATTATTTTATGGCTGTTTTTTTTTATAAATCCAGATGATTTGGCATACTGTATTTTTAAGGAATACAGAATTCTTGTGAATGGAGGTTTATGTTTCTCTTTTTACTGGTACTATAGCCAACTAGAGCTTAATAGTGTAACATAAACAAATACCTATTGAAAATGCTCTTGTTAACTTTACATAGATAGTCTTTACATAGATAGACTTTAAAATCTCATTAACCTTCAAAACATAATCATATAGCCTATAAAAATAAGATGCTTATAATATTTTGCACCAAATGACAATTGAGCACCTGCTTTCATGCTGTATGTTCATAGCATTGTTGCTAAATAACCACATAGTCCCAGATGGATGACTGCACATCTTAATTCTGGAGATATTTCAGGATCTATTGCAGAAACTTTATTACTGCTAAGGTGAAATGAGACTAATGAGTGTTTTATTCTTCCCCCTGGATCATGACTTTCACTGAGTGTGTTCTGTTTTCTACAGGCAAGATAATAATGCATGAAGTTGGAACCTCCATCTGCATTAACAGCAAGTTTTCATTAACTTTAGTCGTATACATTGCTTGATGATAACTAAACTTTTTAGTGAATTTGTTTTGCCATGTTAACTCAGTGTTAGAATTAGGGTTTTGTAGCAGCATTTGCATAAAGTTACAGCAACTGGCGAAAGATGTAGACATAGCCACAGCCCTGTATTGACTACTGTGGTGGTGCACATCTGCAAACTTTTACTTTGTTTATAACCCTGGATACACTTACACTATTTATAATGTGGGCTGTGTGTGCGGTGCACATGGGCCCCCGGGGTCCATTAGGGGCCCACACTGCACCCATTATTTTTTATACTTACCCTTTGCAGCGCAGCAGCAGAGCTGCAAAAATCATTTGAAAAATGGTGCGTCTCCATTTTCCCAGTGTTTCGTGCATGCGCATTAGGAAAATCGTTGGGAAAATGGCCGTTGTGTTATTTTCCCGGAGATCCATGCATGCACTCTAAATTTTATGACAGTGCTGGGGTCCCTAGTGCCCAGAGCAACAGCGCTGCCGGCTAGAGAGGAGAAGGCCCAGACGGATCCTGCACACACGGGCCTCCTTCTCTCTAGAAACGCCCCCTGCCTGGATGCCTCATGCTCATTAAAGACTAATATACCTGTATGACAGGCTTGGCCAACCTGTGGCTCTCCAGCTGTTGTGAAACTACACATCCTAGCATGCTCTGCCACAGTTTTAGCATTTCCTAATAGCAAAAGTGTAGCAGGGAATGCTGGGACTTGTAGTTTGACAACAGCTGGAGAGCCACAGGTTGGCCAGGCCTGCTGTATGAACTGAAGACATGCAGTGTATAACGTTGGTGCAATAGCGCTTAGTTTGCCACCATGTGCATACATTTGGTGCATGCTGACTATCATTTTGGTAAAGTGGCTCTGTGCCAGCCTTTTGCTGAAACACTTTGGTCCAACACAGGATGTGCATGATCTCAAAATGATTCCACACTCATTTCATCCCTGATGCTGACACAATCTTGACACACTAATAAAAACAATATTAATCAATACTGTAGCTCCAAATAACAGCAGCTGTGACTGTGCATTTTTACCGCTTTACCAAAATACTTTCAGTGGGAATGATGCAGGTTTGAGAGCAAACTGGTTTTGTGTGTTTTCCGGAACCCGAGCGTATGCACCTACAGGTGATGCTGAGACATAACCTACTCATCAGCATCTCCTTTTGCAGTTGTGCTGGCGTGACTGGGTGGTAATGGGGCAATGAGGGAGTGTTCACTGAATTATGGCAATGCTGAATTGTGATTACATGTAGTGATGCCTGTAGTCAGATGGATTTTTTGCACCAAAGATAGGTCTAGTGCAAGCACTATGAAAACAAGTGTACAGATAGCAGCAGTCATGCCATGGAGATGTGTAGTACTCATTTACATATTTAGTCCTGTGCTTGCAATATGATTATGTTCAACACTTATATTTCAGTTACTCAGTTATTTTTCGTTACTCTAGCTATTCTGCAGACAAGATCTTCTGCCCTGGGAGATTCTCTGCCCTGATACTGGCCATGTAATGTCACGTTGAGGGGGCGGGCCACCAGAACAAGGAAGCAGGCACTACCTTAAGGCACCCCCCAACCAATTACCGGTGCCGTAGAGCAATGTTGTTGATGCCTCCAGGGGCCTGCATCCCAGATGTCCGGTAATATTTGATAGCTGTAGACAAGATTTGTATTATCATAGCCCCAAACCCTACTGCAAAGTGCTGTCATTTTGCATCATGCAATTCTGCACTTGGCTAATGTGATCGCAATGCAGGCATCACGACCTTACCGGTAGCCCCCAGCAAGCGCAGCATCGCTGCGCATGTAGGCGAACTGGCACCATATTTTCCCACGCAGCGACCACGTATAATGTCACGCTGCCGCCCCTAAAACAATCCAGACACGCCTGCGTTATCCAGACCACTCCCTCCAAATGCCACATCTCGCCTCCCTCCTCCCCCTAGATGGTCACCCCTGTCAATCACAGTTCGATGGGATGCTATCACACTGAGATGCCCACGCAAAGCAAAAGCTGCGCATATGCAGATGACTAGTAATTAGTCGATCTGCGTAAATCCAGCTTTGCGTTGGTGACTGAATAAGGGCCGTAGTTCATACACTGAATAAAAGACAACTGGAGAGTCATTGATGCGAGAGGTTCTGCACTGCTGGTAGCATTTAGCATCTTCTCTATTTGTACTGAGTTGCTTTTAGCTAATGTGTCGGATGTCTTTTCCTTTGGCAATCGGATGTATTTCTTACAGTTATCCAGTAGAACTGTCTACTGATAACAAGTACCAGACCCCTGCTGATCTGAGAAAACAGTGAGACGGGAACGAAGGTCCTAAGTGAGGCACCTACAGAGAGTTACAAGTCTTGCAAAGTGAGTGGTTTCAAATAAACGGAATAATCTCTTTAAGGCCTGACTTGGATACCTGGTGTACATATGGATATATAATAGAATACAGTGGCTTTTTGTTTACAATGTTATCATAATAATTACCAAATTATAAATTAATTTAAAAAAAAACAGAAAAATAGTAATTGATAAGGCAAACAAGTCTATGGGTTCCCTTTTTTAGTTTAAAAATGATAACATCATGCAATGGAGAAAAATAAAGAAAGTCTGCCCATTAATTCTATTAATTGTATTCTCTTGATTAGAGAAACTAAGATGAGCTGCAGGAGAGCATATGAGGACATGCTGTCTTGGATAAGGAGAACATGCTTTGCCCTGCATACAGCAGTATTACCCATTAGGGAAAGCTAAAGAATGTAAAACTCTACAGCAAGCTGCCACAAGGGTAAAATAACACTTTTGTTGATTATGGCTCAGTGAATGCACTAGTTCTGTTCTGTGTCAATATAATAATACCTCAGTCCAGGAAAGCTAAAGCATAGTTTATATAATCCTACTTCTTGCATTCAATCTGTGTCCCTCAAATTATTCTCACTGCCTTGCTGGCAACTGTGTCTGTTTACAAGATGCAGCACCGAAAAACAGTGCTTTTGTCTTCTGTAATGAACTAATTTATTTATAGGCTGACAATTAATTTATGCATTCATGTTTGATTAATGCTTGCTGAATAGTTTTAATAAAAGTTAAATTTCATCAGTAGGGCAAACAATTAGAATGGCAAATGCTTCATTATATTATGCTGGCATTGCACTATTTACACTGTTTGCGTCAATCCAAGATATTTATGTAGAATTACTGTATACTAAGCCACATAAAAATAAGCTCTTCTGTAAAGAATAATGTTTAGATGCCATGTATAAATAAACACACTCGGTTTTGCAACATACAGTAATTGCCTACTGTACATTCTAAATCTCCTTTCTGAGAGAGGCCAGTAGAGAAGATCCACTGCAGGGGGCGGGGCCAGGCTGCACATCACTAGGCCATGCCTCCAAAATATCACGGTTTACGGTTCTGCGGGTATGGGTGGAGTTAAATGTTGTGAATTTATGCCTTTTTGCCCCGCCCCCTCCATTCGGCGCCAAGATTTCCCTGTTAATCTCCTTAACCTGCCCGCTTCACTAGGAAGCGGGTGAGATTCGGGAGATGCGACAACACTCTTCTGTGGGTGCAGGTGACTGCCCGAAAAATCGTGAGTCTCCTGCAACTTTCGGGAGAGTCGGCAAGTATGGTTTGCAATGACCATTAAAGTTTAAAGAACATAGGAGAAAACCCATGGTCACCATGTGGCAGTCAGAAGCCCCCTATCCTCACCATTGTTCATTTCCATCTATGGTCCTATTCCTAGTGGCACTGAGGTAATAAACGGGGAGATGTATCAAACCTAAGAGAGAGCTAAACATAGAAACATAGAATTTCATGACAAAATTTGTCATGACCACTTGGCCCATCTAGTCTGCACTGAAGACATGTACATGCACACACTTACACACTAGGTTCAATTAACCTGCAAGTATATTTTTGGATTGTGGGAGGAAACCGGAGTACCTGGAGGAAACCCAGGCAAGCATGGGGAGAATATACAAACTCCACACACACATCTGCTGTGAGCCAGTAATGCTAACCATTACACCATCTGTACTGTCCAAATATAAAATGGGGAAGTTGCCCACAGCAACCAATCAGCTTCCAGATATCATTTATCTAGCACCGTCTATAAAATGCCAGAAGCCAATTGATTAATGTGGTCAACTTCCATTATCTCTAATGGGCCCTACACACATACCAATCTGCCGCCGAGCGACCCGGTGGCAGGGGGAGGTGACGGGGGGAGTGAAGTTTCTTCCCTCCTCCCCCCCCCCCCCCCCCCGTCACCCGGCACCATAGCACTGCATGCTAATATGGACAATTTCATCCATGATTGGCCTGCATGCATAAGCGACGGGGCACCAACGATTAACGAGCGCGGGGCCGCGCATCGTTAATCATTGGTGCCTACACACTGCATGATATGAACGAGTTCTCATTCATTAATGAACGAGAACGTTCATATCGTGCATTTTATCTGCCAGTGTGTAGGGCCCTAATGATTTACATACATGCACTGACAAAGTCTATGGCCCAATTGTAATGCACCTGAAAAATCAGAATTGCCCAGCACACATTTTTAGAGAGATCAGTAGAGGACCTAAATCCTATGGGGACCCGGTCACCACTGACATTTCTATACTGGGGGGCAGTGTGGTCATGGGGGGGCCCACACCACACCCACTTCACCCACGTTTAAAAAAGTACCTTTCCGGAGTCCTGAATCAGTGCTGCAGCCGCCGCAAAAAAAAAATCACAGGTAAAATGGGTGCAGCAAATGTGCGGTAATGTTTAGTCACCAGAATATGGTGGGCACCATGTTTTTGAGACCTGCCCATACGCAATAGACTCTGGCATAATGCCTAGGGAAGAAAGGGCCCATACGGAGTCTGCACACATGCAGCCTCCTCTGTTCCTGCTGGTTACATATTTGATTCAAGCAAATAAATAAAATTACTATTTTTTTAACTATCTGAAATCTGTTAACTGACAAAGCTGCTATTACAGAATAGTGTATATTTAGAGCATGAACTCATGTTGCTGTAATCAAGGCAGTTTTATGCTTCACTTCTACACTTCCCAGCAATTTCCAATTAAATTATGAAGTTAATTATTCTATGCCTCATCAATAACCCTAGACCAGTGATCCTCTGGACATAGACCTCTGTGCACTGGAAAACACTGCATTTTTCCAATGGGTCAGCTCAGTATTCCTAGTTAGAACAGGGTGTGAGATCTATTCTACAGACATCTGAGATCATAAGCAGATCAGGGGGTATATACAATTGAAGTCGACAACTGCCCCCCAGGAGTTTTTACTGGATCACTAATAACATTTATGTTGTGACAAAAATATAACGGTCTCTGGAATCATTGGGGCAGATGTATTAAGCCTGGAGAAGGGATAAAGAAGTGATAAAGCAGTGATAAGTGGAAGGTGATAACGCACCAGCCAGTCAGCTCCTGTCATTTTTCAAATCTGTAATGATTGGCTAGTGTGTTATCAGCTTGCACTTATCACTGCTTTATCACTTCTTTATCCCTTCTCCAGGTTAATACATCTGCTCCATTGTGTTGTGTCCAGGGGCCCCAAGGGGTTGGTAGGGGGGAAAGGTACTGAAGTGGGTGGTATGCGAGGGATCTGCCTTTTCTTCATGAGGTGTGGGGGACTACCTAAAAATTCTGCAGTCTCCCGCAAGTCCTGGGAGAGTAGACAAGTATGCCTTACATCACCAGGTCTATAACATTTTCTGGGTAAAAACAAAATCCCCACACTCGTCTTCATGATCTTGATGCTTGACAAAAGAACAACACATTTTATAATACTGTATGTTAGAAAAGTTACTAATACACAATTAGTACAACTCTTAGGAATGAGTTACAATGACAATCTGCACTTAACATCCTCACACTCTTTCATGTCAATTTTCATTATTTTGGTAAATATCAAGTACTCAACTCTGTGATAATTAAAAATCAGATACTTATGCCCACTTAAGCGCAGCATATCCATTTTACAACAACGTCAGAAAATAATGTTAAATCACTTATATGATGCCCCGTGCTGACAATTTTAACGTTACAAGACTTTGACTGATTAAGAGGACAAATTCATTGGTCTCATAGCAGACAGAGATATGTTCTTTTTTTAGCTAAGCACCTCTTGAAATTGCCAGGGAAAATTATGCCTAATGCTTTTTACATTTGATTTCCTCCTTTACTTCTCTATGCAAATTATAATAAATTTGATTGCATTTATCTTCTGCAACTTCAGCTGGCACATAACTCAAAGCATCATTTGCATTTTGCAGAAATGTTACATGACTCCTTTTCAGTACCGTGAAATATATGGTTGTTTACCTTCATCTGGACATGTCACAATGGGGCAGATGTATTGACCTGGAGAATACATAAGGAAGTGATAAACCAGTGATATGTGCAAGATGATAAATGCACCAGCCAATCAGCTCCTAACTGTTAATTTGCATACTGGAGCTGATTGGCTGGTTCGTTTATCACCTTGCACATTTCACTGGTTTATCACTTCCTTATGCCTTCTCCAGATTAATACATCTGCCCCTACATTCTCAAGTTTTAAGACCCTTCAGCAACTGGACAGAAACCTTATCGTCTCTCAAACAGTTCCAAATTAAGAGATGTAACCACAAAGCAAAGTATAAAGTGTCCTACCTGAGTCCATAAAGTACAGTTCCATCCGGATGTAGTCGTATCATTCTGTTCTTTACAGTAACCCCGTGAACAAATGATCTTTTATCATTAAGAAAGTATGTATCAGGCACCCAGAGCTGATCAGCGACCCTGTTGTCCAATGTAAGATTTAGAGGGATTCCTGAATAAGAAAGTCTTTTGTCCCTCCATGATTGCTGAAAGTACATCGTGAGGGTATAGTCCTGCAAAAAAACACAATCACCAATTTAGTGATAACGGAAATACCAGAACGCTGTATTAAAATGATTACATGACTTTGACTGATTGGTTTGCACATGCCTTCCTGCTAGAGTTTTAGCCAGAACTTTGTGGGCCCCATAGCAACATTTGTAAGAGGCCCCGTCTCACTGCTTCTGCCTCTCTGCAGCAGTTGTTATTTTTAAACCCTATAATAGTGCCCTAGTTGATTTTTTGAACCATTGCTGTGCCTTAGTAGTGCCTTAGTTTATGTTAGGAACAATATTAGTGCCCGGGTTTACATGATGTCACATTGTAGGGCTGCCAGTACACATTATGCCACACAGTATCCCCAATTCACATTATGACATACAGTGTCCCCAGTTCATATTACTGTATGCCACATTACAGTACCCCCACTTCATATTGTGCTACATTACAGTGCCCCAAGTTCTTATTCTGCAACATATTAATGCCTCCACTTCAGAATGTGCCACATTACAGTGCCCCAGTTAATATTATGGAACATTATAGTGCCCTCAAATTCACATAGTACTACATTACAATGAGCAGGTAAGTTTATGTCATATTACATTTCCCTCTAATTCAGATTATGCCACATTACAGTGCCCAGTGCAGATTATGCCACATTACAGCACCCTCTTACCATTACATTACACACACTAAACACACATCTCACTTAAAATAAGATGTCACCCCAATGGGTCAGAACAAATTGCTTAACCCTGCAGGCAAATCCGGGACATTGGTATGCAACTATATCTTTTGGGTCCGGTGTCCTCCAGCCTCTGGGCCCCAAAGCAATGGGCCCCCTGCAGTCACCTTCTGCACTATCTACTAAACTCATTAGGGCTTCTTTACAAACATCATCAAATCCACAATAGCTATGATCTATGGGCCTAATTCAGAACTGATCGTAGCAGCAACTTTGTTAGCAGATGGGCAAAACCATGTGTACTGCAGGGGGGGGGGGGGCAGATATAACATGTGCAGAGAGAGTTAGATTTGGGTGGGGTGTGTTCAAACTGAAATTTAAATTGCAGTATAAAAATAAAGCAGCCAGTATTTACCCTGCACAGTAACACACATTGATGTCCACAAATAATTCAACAAACAGAGTTCTATATTCACAGCTTAATAATAGTGAAGTATAGATAGTAGATGTAATTATTAAGCTGTGAATATAGAACTCTGTTGGTTGAATTTTTTGTGGACATCAATGTGTGTACTCCAATCCCAGGCTCCCATTATACCATTCATATGCATCAGTAGTGCGCTACCCCCTGATGGGGTTATTTTGCATAATAGTGTTATTATTCTTTGTATATATGGCTCTTTTCACTGGCACCAGTATGACCCATTCATTTTTCCACATGTATATTAATTGCAGAATGTCCACTATGAATCACGATCTTTGTCTCCATAACAACAGGACAACTTCCTGTGTGTCCGGATATGATGTCAGTGGCACTAGCATCTCCATATTAACCCGATCCGTATGTGCTTAACGCGGGTAAGGTGAGCGCAGCACTGAGACCTCCATCACAGTCTGATGGTGCTGTCCCCTTACCATTGCCTCTTCAGCCCACATAACTTAAGTTTGTCCATTGCCTCTTCAGCCCACATAACTTAAAATTGTCTGGCCGCATGGACACTTCCAGTAATTACCGGAAGTGACACATGCGTTAAAGCGGTGAAACGCATGGAACATGATTGGAGGGCTAATTCTGGCGCCAAATCTGACCTATTTGCTATATAAAGGGGGCCTGGGAGGCGTTATTCAAGTCTCCGGTTCCTTCATATGGATTGCTGTCGGTGCTGACTATTATGACTGTTGTTGACTGGCTATTACCTTGACAAAGATCCGAATAGTGGACCGAAACATTGGTGAGCATTTTTTTCAGTGAGAATCTTCACAAAATCTTTATTTTTGGAACTGTGTATTTCAATTAAATATTTGCTTTTTTAACTATTGGAAGAAAGTCTGGAGAGTGCTATCCTTTCCACTTAGGTGGAAAATACTGCACTATACTATGGTCCAGCCCCACGGTGGGTCGGGCTTTGAAGTGGCACCCCAGCTGATACACAGGTTGGGTGAGAGTGTGGGACATCCTATATATATATATATATATATATATATATACACAGTATATACAGTATATGTATGTGTATATATATATTTATATACACTATACAGTGTATACTATAAACTGTAGATCTATATATATAAATGTGAAAGCCCTCACTCATTCACTAACGCCTCACTGATTTTCTTACTTCACGATATGTTAGGAAGCTGAAATTTAACATAGGTGTTCTTCAGGTAGGAAATAGGAAAGCTACTGTACATATCTGAATTTTAATAAACCTCTGATGCGTGGCTTGTGTTGCGTGAACAATAACACCCAAATGGACAATCGGATCAAAATTTGGATTGCACCTCCAGTGGGTAGAATTTCAGAAACTACAAAAATGGTCCTGTCACTTTTCACCGTATCTGCTACTGGTGATCATCGGTATCGCCAAGAACCATGGATTAACATTTACTTACAATAACACATCTGAAATTGACATCTCTATAGATTTACCAAATTTTTAACACTCAATTATACTTACAACCGTGAAAATCAGAAACTCCTTTGAAGAGCAGGTAGAACAGCTAGTATACTTTATATATATATATATATATATATATATATAAAACGCAATAGATGTTAATTTAGTGTTAGTGTCACTAGTCTGTACATGTTTTATACATCCTGAAGATGTGCACCAAAACGTTGATGTAATGATCTGTTTATTTGAATATATTATTTTTCTCAAAAAAATCCTCTGAGTGCCATCAGTGCCGTAACTAGACATTTTAGCGCTGTGTGCATGAAACAGCATGGCTTCATGGGGAAGGGGCATGGCACAAAATAATTCCAATTCATATTACGCTGTAAAAAAGTCTCCATTATTCAAATTACGCTGCACAGTAGCACCACTTACACACATTACGTCAGGTAGAGACCCTTTTTACACATTACGGCAGGCAGAGTCCACCTTTTTACACATTAGGCAGACAGAGTCTCCTTTTTCTACACATTACAGCAGGAGAGTCCCCATTTTTTACACATTATGGCAGGTAGAGTCCCCTTTTTACACATAATGGCAGGCACAGTCCCTCTGTTTTTTATACATTACGGCATGAGAGTCAACCTTTTTTACACATTAGATAGGCAGAGTCCCCCTTTCTACACATTAGGCAGCAGAGACCCTTTTTTATGCAGTGACCCCACTGACTGGAATGCAGCAGCTGCAGCTATCCTTTACACGGAGGGGCTAGGCTGCTCTCCACTGACTGCACTCGGTTAGTTTCCCACATGTGGTATGGGGGGTGTTTTGCAGATCATGCAGAGAGTATATTTAATAACATGCTGGCCAGGTCACCACTCACTGTCTTCCCCAGGCAGCCTAGTTACAGCCACAGTCAGTGGAGACCAGCCTAGCCCCTCCATGTAAAAACCCCCCAAAAACTGTCATCTGTGCGAGCGGGCAGGGGGGTTTCACGTGCGTATAGCCCGCTCCTCACTTGCCAGCTCCTCCGCTCATCTTCTACCCATCCCCGCTGGTCTCCTCACCTGTCCCCACTCCTGGCCACCGTCCAACGCATCCTCCTTTCAGTTCCTCCGTCTTCCGGCTCCTCTGCTGCCAGCATGAGAGAGGGCTGAGGCCGAGCACACTGTGGGAGTCAGCTGGGGATGGCCAAGTCCCTGGAGTCACTACATAGGGGGCGGAGCATCTGATTCGGGGACTGGGAGAATGTAAAGCTGACGGCGGCTTCCTAGCTGTGGTATATGTATAGTGGTGCGCTCAGCAGCAGAGGAGCTGAGCGCACACTACATACAGGGCAGCGCTGCAATGGCAGTCTCTGGGGACAGATCATGACCGGTGGCTAGAGAGAGAGAGTGGCCATTCGGGTGCGGGTGGTGCTGCCTGATGGTGCGCTCACAGTGCAGTTGCGCTGTGGGCAATGCACCTCTGGCACACAGGTAGTTACGGCCCTGAGTGCCATCCTCTCTACTGTTTCTCTCTCATATATATATATATATATATATAGATAGATATATTTACACAGTACATACATACATATAGGAAGAAGAGCAGTGGCACTCGGAGACTTATAAAGATGAATGTGTATTTCAAAGACCCGAAAAGTTGGAGTCTGTTGAAATGCTTTGAAATACTCATTCATCTTTATAAGTCTCTGGTGGGAATTCAATTGTTTGAAAAGTCAGTTGAGTGTCTGTTTTTTCTTATCTAATAGACAACAAAAAACAGACACCCTACTAACTTTTCAAACAATTGAATATCCCCCTCTGAGTGCCACTGCTGTTCTTCTATACATTTATACAGTATCATTCAAAGCTTTGCACAATAATTCCCCCTTTGCATTTGTGTTCTAATAATTTGCATATTATTTATCTCTCTACAGGTCTGCAGAACATTGTTTTAAATAGTCCAATTATATTTTACAGGAGGAAGGATAGAGGTATTTGGCTCATCTGGCTTACCAATTAGCACTAATTAAAATGATTAATATCACACTTTGCCATATCAAAAAAAAAAAATATGTAGCTGGGATTTTTTGCTCATATGCAGAACTACTATAAACCCTCTAATAGTCTGTGTAAACCTCAGCAGAAAAATAAAGGCACCTTAAGGACAAGCAATACATAGAGCATAATAAT
Source organism: Pseudophryne corroboree (assembly GCF_028390025.1). NCBI lineage: Eukaryota > Metazoa > Chordata > Amphibia > Anura > Myobatrachidae > Pseudophryne > Pseudophryne corroboree. The sequence goes on from NC_086444.1 coordinate 1,071,299,464, forward strand.
GATAAGCTACTTATGTATGAGTTTGTGTAAAACAGCAAAACATCTGAAAGCTTTGTTAACATCCCTTTCTTGAAAATATGCTATATACTGTAGTAGAGCTGCACATAACAATCACACAAAATAAAACAGTAAGAAATCATGACAGGCCTGCAAGCCCAAAAGAATAAGATATTAACAAACATTGCCCAAATGTATTAAGCTTTACAAAGTGATAACGTGGGGAGTGGTAAAGAAAGTACCAATAAATCAGCTCCTTAACTGCCATGTTACAGGATGTGTCTGAAAAACGACAGAAGCTGATTTGTTGGTTCTTCATCACTATATATATTACTCACCACTTTATCACTTTTTAAGGCTTAATACATCTGCGCTAATGTCACATTGAAATACACAGTATTAGAGGGGTATCCACACATAGACACCAATACCAGTGTGTATAACAGTGAGTACAGCTTTACCCGCGGCTAATTGCAGCACCGGAGTGATTCAATTAGCGGGGATTACTCCACACATAAATCTCAAATAGTGTACTTTTCCTTGTAGCTTCAGCAACTGTGAGGGCAAGTCTGTGAGAAAATGGCACAATCGAGGACTCACGCGTAGGGAAACACCATTGATTTTGCAGTTTATTTGGAATCAGTCAGTTTCCACAATTTTAGGTGCAGGTGAAATAGCGCTTCGCTACACAGTAATTAGCCAATCAGCCTTAGAATAAACTATGCAGCTAATTGAATACACCCCTTTAGCTTCAATAAAACCAGCCTACTGGTTAAGTAACTAGGTGGGAGGCAGACAATTTGCCGGATGTCAGGATCCCGGCGGTCAGGATACCAACACCGGAATCCCGACACCCGGTGAAATGCACACGGTCGGAATACCGACTGCCACCTGGAATCCCCACTCGGGTGGTGGTCCACCCCACCACCTGAGGGGGAATAGATTAGTGTGGCGACCTAAGGTCGTCACCGGGCCCGAAGCACGGAGAGCTCAGCGTGCCCGCAAGGGGACACGCTGCGCTTGCCGCTGGTATTCCGGTTGTCCGCAGGGATCCCAACAGCCGGCATATCATACTGATCCTAACTAGGCTGTTCGTAATTGTAAGGCATCTGCTGGTGTGTACAGAATCACCCTACAGAAAATGGCAGCAAGTTGTTTAAATGTAAAAATATACTGCTCGGAATTTCACCTCAAACGTTCTGAAGTATAAAATGTCCAAGCAATAAATGGAACCCTTTTTATTTAGAACCTTCCTGTAGGGGTGTATCTACCTATTGGCCAGGATGGCACTCGCCAGGGGCGCCAGGAAAGGAGGGGGCGCCGCCTGGCTGCCCCACTGTCAAAGTCAGAAAAATATCACTATGCACACTGCCATATTTGCACCTCATACATGTCCGCGCTGCGCATGCGGGCGCTCTCCCGTGCGTGCGCATACCCGCTGTTACGTGCACCCGCAGGCGCACTGTATGCGCATTTACGGTAGAGTTTCTGTGTGCCCAGCGTGCGACTCAATCGTTACATAATTCAACCATATAATGTATTTTATAAGTTAATATTCCCCTGAGTCCAACAGGTATCAGTGGGTCTCAAATGGCTCTTTGACCTTAGAGATCCCCCAAACAATAGTTTGCATGTTGTGAGGGCTTCACATCTTCATATGCATAGCTAAAGCACAGGAATAGTAATTGAAGATTAATTGTATTCCGAATCAGTATCTTTCCCGCAGACAGAGTACAATAGCCTTTAATTACACTGAGCTTTGAGACTCAATGAGGAGGGCCAACACCTGTGTTTACGAAATGGGGCTGGATTTGTATACAGAAGAATGATTGCTGAGATGTCATTGTCTCAACTGAGAGTGGACAGTGGGACAGTATTCGCCAAACAATAGCTTCCCACAAGACAGGAATGTGCCGGTCATCACCCATTGTTTTGCATAACCAAGGCTACTGATGCAGCTGGCTCACATGCTGTGAGGGACACACACACACATCTTGTTGTTGACACACCCCCACAGCTGGAATGAGGGTATGATATACCCACTGGAGATCACAGGGCTCACTCACTCACTCACACAGCTACCTGACACACAGCAAGCATGGCTGGATCATCACCAGGCTCCTTACGAAAGGCTAAGTATCATAATTTCAATATCTCATGGCTGATTGGCATAGTTTAGTTAGTTTGGAGATACAAATGGCTTAAGGTTAACGAGGTTTGGGCAGTTGTGTGATTGTTGGGTGTTTCTGTTGATACTCTGTGAAGTCTGTGATGAATTGGAACAGTAGACAACCTGTAGCATAGCATTTGTGGTATTTGTTTGCCTGTGGTGATTTAAAATAGATAGTACTGGTTAGTTATAATATATCTTGTTAATCATAAATACCACCATGCAGTTACGTTTGAACATGTGCTGGTAGCAATGGCAGGCTGAGATGTGTGGTTACATTGTGATCTGGTTTTGTGATGAATATGCTCTGGTTATTGAGATACTGAAGTTGTTTGAAATTGTGAAAGGTGATTTAGATTGTTTGGAATTGTAAAATCAGAACATATGCATTGTTTTGAGGCTTGGACATTTTGGAATAAAATGGAGTCTTGTGTTTTCTGCTATGTGATTGTGGTGTAGTAGAGAGTGCCATGTGTTTGGACCTGCAAATCTAAAATGGCTGCTGCCGGGTATTTTCCCCTCCCCCTTTCAGCCATGTGGTGTAGTCTTTGGAATCAAGTGGAGTTTTCCCAAAATGGAGTCTAGCTTCTGCCCCATGCGGCATTGTAGGGACAATTGTGTTGCTGGGTGTTGTGTATATAGGGACAGGCAGCATGGGTAAGCTCAAGTACTTTCTAAACAAAGATTCTCAGCATTGACTGACTGCGCAGCGATTGTTCCTCACATGTGTAAGCTTTCTCTGCAATCATATTTGTCTTCTTGTTATTGTGAGCCATTTCTTTCTCTCTCTCTCTTCTTCTCTTCCCCTCTTATTTTCCCTTAAACGTAATTGTATTGTATTGTATTTCCCGTGTAGTTATCTGGTTAGGTAGTCTATGTTATATTGTAGTGTATGACTTGTATTGTGTTAAATTCTTTTGCAAGTATATCATTCATAATATATATTTAGGCGTTGGACCCTGAGCACGGTATCTGTGTATTTCTTATAGTATTAAGTAATCTCAGAGCGTCAGTGACGCTCGAACAGCTTTAAAGGTAATAAGGTTATACTGTGTTGCATCTACACTCTCCCACTACACAGAGGTTTACAGTATAAGTACATTCCTTAAGGTATAGTTAAGGGAGTACCCTTGCGGTACTTTTTACGCCAATTGCGTACTGTGTTCTTTAACCTTTAACGTGTTTTTAATAGGACAAATATTATAGACATTGTCAATTGGGGGACTCGTCCTCCGGGATTCACATATCTGCACTAGGTAACTTCAGCAGACATCATCAGGTCAGCAAAGGGCGGAGAAGGTAGAAAGTAGCATCCCTCGTTAAACCGTTTGGAGGTCGGGGATACTGCAGTGCTGACCAGTTAAGCGTCTGCTTCGCTTAGTAAAGGGTGCTGAAGGAATCCGGGAACCGGAGGTAAGAACAACACACGCAGATTGGATGGTTTATCTGTTTAAGTAGGTTTAAAAGTACATTTAAAAGTTGCTGCATAGCCTTGATATAGTTAAAAAAAAAAAAAAAACTCAGGCCTAGAATAACTTTAGGAGTTTGAATGATGACTTTCTTTGTGACTAGAGGCCGCATGGTCTGTCCCCCATTTTGTGTGACCCTCATGGAGGTGGAAGGGGGAGGAGCAGCGGCCATTTTGGGAAGGTCAAATTTCCCCCCCCCCTAAAATGGCTGATTTTCAAGAAATAATCAGCCATCCACTGTCAAAAAGAAATCATCATTTAATGAGTTTTTTTTCAATGCATTTGTTTAGTCCATATCATAGTCAATCATAAGTAGTTCAGATACAGTTTAATAACAGTTAATAATAAATTAAATATTTGATTTAAGAACGATACACAGATAAAACAAAGTTGTTGTTTTTTTTTTTTCTTTTGGTTTCCTTACCACCCTACTCTGCTTGGTGCAGGATGGCCATTGAAATGCAGATGAACCTGTGTGACTGGTTAGGTTCCCTAGCAGTGTTGAAATAAATCGCCTTTTACAGAGTTACTGTAGTTAAAAAGCAATTCATATGCAAATTAGAAGCACTGAATAAGGTCTAAATGTCTATATGTCTGTGCTTACATCAATGTATGTTATTAGATTAAATTTAGAATTGCATTTTCATCTGTGTACTTTCACATATCTCACCTTCCTGTTTGCCATTTGCATTGATAAACGTGCTAAAAGAGATTTGCCGCTATTTTATAGTTTAAGAGTAAAGGTAACATAGTTAAAGTATAGACAAACACACAGTTTTTGCCTGGGAGATAAGGCGAAGTCAGTGTGATGTGCGGTAGATGATCAAGGATCATCTACATTGATAAACATATAAATTGTGTTACGGTGGATCTTTATTTTGCGTACACGTGTCTCTAACAAAAACTGAGATTTGTGCACGCAAACCAAAGGCCGACGCACGCAGCGTAAATTACGCAACGGAGCGTCTGGGTACGCCCACGTAACTCAAAACACAAGTTTTTCTCCTCTCCTCTCAACGCGATAAGTAGCGCCACGCGGTAAATAACGCCAGGCGATAAATCGCACAAATCTAGTTTAACATTCCAAATTTAAATTAACAGATCCTTCTCCTAATTGGTAACACATCTGGTCTAAAGAAAAATTTTTGCGCAGAAATAGAAATAGAAACAAAAGTGTATATGCGGTGAGTGAGTGTTTGTTTTTACAATTTTTAAGGTTGAACCACAAGAAAAGTCGAGTACTCGTGAGGTACATGCGTGTAAGTGACGTACATGGTGGCTAGGGAGGCATCCCTGGTTAAATATACAATTTGAGCATTAGAGTGTAGCAGACCAGGAGGTCATACTGTAACAGACCAGGAGGTCATAACAGACCAGCAGGTTCAGGTACAGCAGACAAGGAAGTCCGCTATACAGTCCACAGGCACAACACCAAGAAAGGGTTGGTGCAACACCCATATAGGCCATATAAGCTCTGGCTGAAGGAATTCGCAGCCGAAATTTTCGATTCCATTGGTCGCTCAGTACATAAAATTAGTTGCTTGTGTACTAAACGATTGTACCGCACGTAATTGTGTACATTAGTTAGTAATCTGACCTAGTACCATTAGAGTAAAGGGGTCACAAACGCTATTTGTACATTCTAACGTGATTTGTGTAAATTTTTTTTATTTTAAGGGAAGTTCGCTGCTCACTCAGGAACTATCCAGCAACCAATAGTTACTGGAAAGAGTAAGTGTTCTTCGGATCACCCTCACAGGTTCCAGTAAATAGAGGTTCAGGTCGCAGGGGCCCTAGGTCGAGTACGCCAGCACCATATCGGTGTGATCAGGTCGTATTGGTCGGCGTGGGCGAGTGAGTGGGGTACTCGGTAAACCGCCACCGTCAGCCTATTTTGAACATTTTGGTTTGCGTAAGGGTTGGCTGAATAAAGCAACACTTTCGAACTATGGGGGCCACTTGTTCAGGTAGGGGGCGATCAACCTCGGTTCGGGTTGATTCAGTGAACCGACCAATTGGGTCGGCAAGGTATGTAATGTGTGTGAAATACGGAAGTCACACAGAAAGTTTATGTGATGAATGGGAGAGAATGACTAGACATGACGGGGAGAAATTCCCAAGAGTAGGTAGCTTCAGCCTAGAAGTGTTAACGAATTTAAGGAGAAGGATAGGTCTCATTAAATCAGCAAAGAGACGAATCAAGCATTATGATCATTTGCAGTTATGGCAACAGGAAGGTGAATTACAAAGAGATTTAATTGACTTACCTAACTTTCATCTTGAGAGGAGAGACATGGCAATGGAGAGGATTATGGTTGCAGAGAAATGGCACAATGTTGTACGATAAAAATGCACTTAGTAACTGTATTAAGAATGAAAGTGTTAAATGTAATAATGTTTATGAAAATGAAAGTGTAAAAATTACAAATGTTAACCTGTGCAAGTCGCACCCCATGTTAAACTTCCCTCAGGATTACCAACAAGAAAGTGAGCCCAGAACGATGTCGGCACCTCTTCCAGAAGCCATCCTACAAGACATCCAGGTGGACGCGACCAAATTGGTAAAGGCAATAATCAAACCCCCTAACGGAGGGTCAGGTGAGGTCGTGTCCACAGGTACGTACAATGTTTTATATCACGCACAAACAAATGTACCCCATATTGTAAGACCAAAACAAGGTGATGTAATTGAGTTTAGTCCTGTCAGGGTGATCACAGTCCCCAATGGGAAGACTGACGATCAGGGAACCATTCCCATCAAGGACAGTGCAATGCGCCATCCCTGGTCCCGGACAGAATTGAGATCAATCATGTCTGATTACCCAGATCCTAGGAAAGATCTAAGTGTATGATCAAAGATTCACAGAAGGTATATGAACCCCCTAGACAACGACATAATCATGGTATCCAAGGAATCAGGTAGGTACAGGGAAAGCGGTTAATGGCACTGAACATCCAAGCACTAGAGGAGGCATCAAGTCGACCGGAACCCCAGGCCCCTAGCACATGGAGAAAGCCAAGGATTTGTTATCATTGTAGAAGAGAAGGGCATTATGCCAGCAACTGTAATAACCCACATAAAGTCAGACCCCCTAGACCAAGAAATGAGCAAAATTATAATACACACAATTATAATCAGGGATCATATAGGAAGAATTTTGGGCCACACCCATGATATGTGGTCAGGAAAGGTGATCATTAGGACTGATGGTAAGCCTGAGGTAACGGTTAACAAATAGGGAGGTCATTCACTGAAGACACAGGAATGACCAGGTGAAACGTTGTAAATGTATTTGTGAAAATGTTTTTTTTCTTTCTCTCTCTCTCTCCCCATCTCTGACGATTATTGGTAAGAACTCAAACATTGCATATCCGCTTGGTCTTTGCAGAAGTCTACCAAACCCCAGCATGACCTATCCGCATCAATGTATCCTGGCCAGATACAGAAAGTGGAGTATGGTGCTGGGGGGAGGGACGGCGCAAAGAAACCATTGGACATGTAGATATGACAGCCTGACGATCTGACAATGTTTTAAAAAAATGTTTGAAAAATGTTTTTTTTTCTCTTTTCCTATTGTATTGTTGGTTATTGGAGATTTATGTAATATATATATGCATATGAAGTGTTCTCTCTCTCTTTTGTTTTTTTTTTCTCTCTTCTCACTCATGTTTTCATGTTTTAAAGATGGTATGTCACACATCAGTTAGACAAATGGTAATGCAAGATTTTTGCTCCTTACAGAGAGATCGCTGATTTGAAAGAATATTGCATCACCGGAATGTTCGTTTAGAAGACTGAGAGACAGCACCTTTTGAGATGACGACAGAACAAGAAGAACAACAAGACTAGAGAACTAATCATCGTAACAAGTTTCTCTCCCCCTCAAACTGATTTTCTGTACCCCATTACAAATTTCTTCTTTTCTCCTCCTGTAAGACGGACTTGCCCCAAGAGACTGTGATATGGATTTTCCTGTTGACCATGATGTTGACCAGAGCAGTCTGTTTCGGTGAGAGTATCAGTGAGGTCGTGAAAGGATCCAGAAAGGTCCTGATGATAAAGATGGAGGTGTAAATTTCCAATAGCAACCCAATCACCAAGCAAAGGCGAGTACCGGAAATGATCTAGCAGCCATGTTATTTGTAAACATTTTTCTTTTAAGGATTATTAGCTGAAGAAAACTGTATCTGTAGGCTCTGTAACAACGTAGTTGAGGATGGGTGCATTAAGAAATGCCAATCCAGTTTTAATATCCATACGGACCGGCATCCATGGAGTGACTATCACTCCTTAGTGGGTAATGTGTTAAATAAAACAGATTGTTGGGTATGCTCTCAAGCACCTCAAGGTCATAGCAAATCAGGGCTAGTACCATTTCCTTTAACGGTAGGGGAGGTACTTGAGCTAAAGGGTGGGAGGCCGGTGGACAGGAGGTTTAATATCTCCAGCCCTCCTAGTTTGAAGCTCCACCAATACCATGTGGATAGGTCCCTATTAGGTTTTAACATCTCCAATCCCCGAAAGCCGGGAAATTGGGAAGTGTCATGGAGTAACCAAACCATGACCTTTTCGCATAGAGCAGATAGAAAGCCTACAGATACAGAGCTTGTACGCCACATAGCCAGTAGAGGAAAATCTTTCCGATATAGGTATACCTTAGGAAATAGGATTACGAGAGTTGGAGAGGTATCACTAGGATACTGTGCACATATCGTACAAACTGATACGTGTACTAAGCAGATGGGAGAATTAGGATTAGGAGATTTCACATAGAAGATGTGTAACATGGTTATGTCCTACTCCGTCCCATATGTTCTCCCCGATGATGCATATTTCATATGCGGGAGGAAGGCGTATAAGTGGCTTGCCCCAAACTCTGAAGGATTGTGTTATATTGGAAAAGTACTACCTGAGGTAATGAGTCTAAGGAGTGAGGAAACTGTAATCCCAATGGACTTGATTTATGACCCAACGGTAGAAACAATGATGTAATGAAAATGCGATTATACGGTCCGTTTCTTTCACCTGTTTTTCCGTTTTCCTCCAAGGTAAAAAGACCCACTTGGACGAGGAATTTGATGAGCCGATATACAGACAACAGATGGATTAAAGAAGAAGTTCTGACAACCTTATACACAGATTTTTGATGAACTATGCCATGGATCCCCAGTTTCCCTAGAAATTTTAAAATTACGCTAGCCCAACACTTTTGTAAATCTATGGACATTGACAGCTTTTGCTCGCACCTAATGGGCAAAAGCACAAAGAAGACTGCATTCAACAGACACCGAACAAGACCTCAATCGACAAATGTACATTAACCTGACATAGAATACCACTGCATTTACCATAAGTGTTCTTTATCTTCATTTCTACAACCCTCAGGTAATGACACACATAGTCGATAGGGAATACAGGCACAGATATCAGCAATCACATATCTCCCCCATTCATGTGTCATCAACTAAAATGTGCTCCCCCATTTTGTTGCAACCACAGCCGAAAAGAGCTCGGTAGAGTTTGACAGCCCATCCACAGACCCTTAATACGGGATAAGAAGGAATTCAAATGTATACTTCGCAATACCTCGAAGCTTGATTTAAAACACGTACGGCACGATGATACATGACCCCCCCAAACATGGATTCATACACACATGCTTTTGCTATCTCACTAGGTCATACCCTTTTCACACCTTCTCTTTCTCCTCCCCAACCCAACCATGGAAATGTATTTACACTTGACATATATTTTTCTCCTTTTGAAATGTTTTAGGAAGTGGCAGTTATTGTTGACTGCCAAAGAGTGGACTGTCAAAGTCAGAAAAATATCACTATGCACACTGCCATATTTGCACCTCATACATGTCCGCGCTGCGCATGCGGGCGCTCTCCCGTGCGTGCGCATACCCGCTGTTACGTGCACCCGCAGGCGCACTGTATGCGCATTTACGGTAGAGTTTCTGTGTGCCCAGCGTGCGACTCAATCGTTACATAATTCAACCATATAATGTATTTTATAAGTTAATATTCCCCTGAGTCCAACAGGTATCAGTGGGTCTCAAATGGCTCTTTGACCTTAGAGATCCCCCAAACAATAGTTTGCATGTTGTGAGGGCTTCACATCTTCATATGCATAGCTAAAGCACAGGAATAGTAATTGAAGATTAATTGTATTCCGAATCAGTATCTTTCCCGCAGACAGAGTACAATAGCCTTTAATTACACTGAGCTTTGAGACTCAATGAGGAGGGCCAACACCTGTGTTTACGAAATGGGGCTGGATTTGTATACAGAAGAATGATTGCTGAGATGTCATTGTCTCAACTGAGAGTGGACAGTGGGACAGTATTCGCCAAACAATAGCTTCCCACAAGACAGGAATGTGTCGGTCATCACCCATTGTTTTGCATAACCAAGGCCACTGATGCAGCTGGCTCACATGCTGTGAGGGACACACACACACATCTTGTTGTTGACACACCCCCACAGCTGGAATGAGGGTATGATATACCCACTGGAGATCACAGGGCTCACTCACTCACTCACACAGCTACCTGACACACAGCAAGCATGGCTGGATCATCACCAGGCTCCTTACGAAAGGCTAAGTATCATAATTTCAATATCTCATGGCTGATTGGCATAGTTTAGTTAGTTTGGAGATACAAATGGCTTAAGGTTAACGAGGTTTGGGCAGTTGTGTGATTGTTGGGTGTTTCTGTTGATACTCTGTGAAGTCTGTGATGAATTGGAACAGTAGACAACCTGTAGCATAGCATTTGTGGTATTTGTTTGCCTGTGGTGATTTAAAATAGATTGTACTGGTTAGTTATAATATATCTTGTTAATCATAAATACCACCATGCAGTTACGTTTGAACATGTGCTGGTAGCAATGGCAGGCTGAGATGTGTGGTTACATTGTGATCTGGTTTTGTGATGAATATGCTCTGGTTATTGAGATACTGAAGTTGTTTGAAATTGTGAAAGGTGATTTAGATTGTTTGGAATTGTAAAATCAGAACATATGCATTGTTTTGAGGCTTGGACATTTTGGAATAAAATGGAGTCTTGTGTTTTCTGCTATGTGATTGTGGTGTAGTAGAGAGTGCCATGTGTTTGGACCTGCAAATCTAAAATGGCTGCTGCCGGGTATTTTCCCCTCCCCCTTTCAGCCATGTGGTGTAGTCTTTGGAATCAAGTGGAGTTTTCCCAAAATGGAGTCTAGCTTCTGCCCCATGCGGCATTGTAGGGACAATTGTGTTGCTGGGTGTTGTGTATATAGGGACAGGCAGCATGGGTAAGCTCAAGTACTTTCTAAACAAAGATTCTCAGCATTGACTGACTGCGCAGCGATTGTTCCTCACATGTGTAAGCTTTCTCTGCAATCATATTTGTCTTCTTGTTATTGTGAGCCATTTCTTTCTCTCTCTCTCTTCTTCTCTTCCCCTCTTATTTTCCCTTAAACGTAATTGTATTGTATTGTATTTCCCGTGTAGTTATCTGGTTAGGTAGTCTATGTTATATTGTAGTGTATGACTTGTATTGTGTTAAATTCTTTTGCAAGTATATCATTCATAATATATATTTAGGCGTTGGACCCTGAGCACGGTATCTGTGTATTTCTTATAGTATTAAGTAATCTCAGAGCGTCAGTGACGCTCGAACAGCTTTAAAGGTAATAAGGTTATACTGTGTTGCATCTACACTCTCCCACTACACAGAGGTTTACAGTATAAGTACATTCCTTAAGGTATAGTTAAGGGAGTACCCTTGCGGTACTTTTTACGCCAATTGCGTACTGTGTTCTTTAACCTTTAACGTGTTTTTAATAGGACAAATATTATAGACATTGTCACCACCCATGGCCAAAGGATAGAAAAGCAGTACTGTCAGACTGTACCTGGTGAGAGTCTGTTACTGCTGGAGCGGCGCTGTTGTCCAGCAGCACCGCACTTGTATTCAGACTCAAAATAAACTACAGCTCCCAGCAGCAAGGGCTGCTGGGAACTGTAGTTTATTGTGAGTCTGATTACAAGTGCGGTGCTGCCGGACACAAGTCTGATCACTAGTGCAGTGCGGTGCTGACGGACACCGGAGCAGCGGCAGTAGTAACAGACTCTGACTAGGTACGCAGCAATTGTTATATAGCACAGTGCTATAGATCTATTTGTTGTTGAAGATAATAAAAAAGTGTCAGTGGTTGGGAGAAGGGACTGTAGTACCTGGAAAACTACACGATTTTCATGCATGTTAGATGTAAGTAAATAGTAAGTGAAAACTTTAACTTGTTGAGTGTAATAAAGACAATACAAATCTTACCTATTTCAAGGCCATGTTCAAGGAAATGTATATCAGTTAATTGTATAATTGATCATTTTATCTTGGAAGTGATGGAACCCTGATGTTTTTTCTAACAGGAAGCAAGTTCTATCATCCAACTAATGGTGTTTGGTTAATGGCTGGGTCCATTTGAGGCTCATCTCACAGCAGCTCATTAGCATTTCATTCAGGATACAGTCAAGATGCCGGCGTTTGGCATCCCGGCGATTGGAAAGCTGACGCCAGCATCCCGAAACTGCTCGGAATGCTGATGTTGGCATCCCAACATAGATAGCGATGCAGAATGCCAAAATCTGGATCGAGTTGGTGCCAAAGTCTCCACTGGCAAGCCACGTGGAAGGGTTAGGGTTAGCCTGCGAGGGCAGGAGGGCTAGGGTTAGGCTGCAGGGAGGGAGATTAGGAAGGGTGGGTTAGGGTTAGGCACCACTGAAGAGGCTTTTGGGGGGGGGTTAAGGTCAGGCTGTGAGAAAGGTGGGTTAGAGGGGAGGGATGGTGTAACATGAATACGAGACACTACTGTGCGGTGTAATGTGAATAAGGGACACTACTGTGTGGCATAATTTGAATTGGAAGTACTATTGTATTCACGCCCTTCCCCCACAAGACCATGCCTCATTTCCAATACTCACACCTATTTCCAAATGCGTGTAGGGGGGGGGGGGGGGCGCCAGCCCCTTACTTTGCCAGGGACGCTCGGACTCCTAGATACACCCCTGCCTTCCTGTAACTAAACATTGTACCTTTTTTGTACATAAGGTGCTCTTGATTAGTATCCAGGGGAAACTAAACTGACTGAGTTTGAGTTTCTGAGCCTGCGCAACTGTGATAGAGTATTTGGGGACCAGTGGCTTCTTTGTGTAGTTACCACCCGTGGTGGCCATAAGGAAGTGTATGGTAAAATGGGCAGAGAGATAGAATATTCAGTGTATTATATTCGGCACTAACCTCCCTGCAGGAATTGGTGATCTGCATGACCGCAGTCCTTGGGTGAAATGTAATATTGTCCCAGTTTGCAGAGGTCCGGGATTTCATCTGAGATTGCCTGTATTTTTAAAGCGGAAATTATTTTCAAGGCAATACCAATTTGGTTTCACCCTGTAAGTGATTGCCGCTTTAAAAAAATGGGAAAATCTCAGACGAAACCCTGGACCTTGGCAAACTCGGACCCAATTACATTTCCCCTTTATGCTAGTCTGATACTATGATCCATACCTCCCAACATGATCCTCACCAGGAGGGACACAATACTCTGCTTCTGGACTTTACTCTTAATGTATGATTGCCATCACCTGTTTTGAACAGATTAATGAATAAGAAAGGTGTTTCAGCACAAGTGATGGCAATCATACAGTAGGAGGGAAGTCCAGGAGCAGAACATTCTGTTCCTCCTGGAGAGGGTCATGTTGGGAGGTACAGTATGATTTACTATGCCTCTAAACCAGGACACTCTTGAATTACACAGGTTTTGTGGCTGATTAAAACCATGAAATGCAGGCTTGAAGTCAACCAGCCAGAGAAGAGAACCTGTGTACTTCATGAGTGTCCCAGTTTATAGGGATAGTATGGTAAGCCTAATTAACATACCTCCCAACATGACTCTCTCCAAGAGGGACAAAATGCTCTACTTCTGGACGTTTCTGTTCATTTATGATTGCCGGCACCTGTTTTTGACAGGTTAATGGATAAGAAAGGTTTTCACTACAGGTGATGGCAATCATAATTAAGAGGGAAGTCTAGGAGCAGAGCATTCTGTCCCTCCTGGAGAGGGTTGTGTTGGGAAGTAAGCAAACACAGACTTTGGGGGGTATCCAATTACAGGGGAAACAACATCAGGTGCAAAAAATGGTTGTTTTTTGCACTTTTTCCTGATGTTTCACCAATATTTTTTTTACAGCCTATCCAATTTGGTCACCTGTAAAAAAATACATTATCTCCCGAAAACATACCTCCCAATATGCCATCACCTATGGTGAAACACCTTTCTATTTCATTAACCTGTTCAAAACAGGTGATGGTAATCACAAATTAAGAGACAAGTCCAGGAGCAGAGCACTGTGTCCCTCCTGAAGAGGGTCATGTTGAGATGTATGAATCAATAGTATTCCCATGGTTATACAAAACACAGACATTGGCAGTATCAAACTCTACCTTCTTTAGTGAAATAGAGCTATGAAAGTACTTTTATATCATTGACTATCCTGTACAAACTGATATGTTATATAAAAGGAATGCCTTTTTTGTCAAAACCTCCAACTGGTCAATAGTGAGAGTTTTAACTCTCTCTGTGGTGTTCTGTACCATGAGATATAGTTTACTTTTTACGTTGCCTCTCCTTGTTCAGACAGTTTTCCTTGCTGTAAAATCTGGACTGGACTGTTATTTTTAAAAGCCTAGTATTTCATCACAAAAAGAAAAACCCTGCATGAATTGGCTTACCATACAATCACTTTAAACTGGGACACTCACAAATTACACAGGTTCTCTAGCTGAATAAAAACAGGTGAAATGCAGACTTGAAGTTAGCCAATCCAGATAACCTGTGTAAGTCATGAGTGTCCCAGTTTAAAGCAGTGCCGTAACTAGGTATGTGCGCTGTGTGCCTTGCACACAGCGCAGGATGACCTGGGGTGCAATCTGCCGGCAGCACAATATATACAGGTGATGAGTACCTGTCAGCTCCGCCTCCCCCCGCCCCAAAGCCGAAGCTATCAATACTAACTGCTGCTGCGGGGTTCCTCTCCTCCATGGGCAGTAATAAAACCGAAGGGGGCGGGCCAGCCCCTCCACTCACATTTCCTCCCCTTCCTCTTACTGCCTTTCCGCCTGCAAAGGAGTCTTAACGTCACGATGTAGTGACTGGCCTTGGTGCAGGGATCCGCTGCTGCTGGCGCCAATGACAGGGGGATCCGCGGCGCTGCTGCCAGCACCAATGACAGGGGGATCTGCGGCGCTGCTGCCAGTGCCAATGACAGAGGGATCCGCGGTGCTGCTGCCAGTGCCAATGACAGGGGGATCTGCGGCGCTGCTGCCAGCGCCAATGACAGGGGGATCCGCGGTGCTGCTGCCAGTGCCAATGACAGGGGGATCTGCGGCGCTGCTGCCAGCGCCAATGACAGGGGGATCCGCTGCTGCCGAATGAAGGTACACAGTACCATCTGTATGTGGGTGGGGGGGGGGGGAGCAAGAAGGAACACAGTGCCGCCTGTACAGAGGAGAAGAAGTACACAGTGATGCCTGTACTGATGGGTGGAATGTCTGTCTCAATCCTTGGTCCACCCTCTCTCTTGGTCTCCCACCCTTCTCTCTCTTTATTTATCGCTCTCTTTCTCTCACCCTTCTCTCTGTCTGCTTCCCCCCTTCTCATTCTTTCTGTCTGTCTCATCCTACTCTCTCCCCTTTTCTCCTCTATCTTTTCTTCTTTCCTCTCCCCTCTTTATCTGTCTCCTTTTCTCTCTCTCTTACCCTTATCTCTGTACACCAAAGTACACTTCACTACACTACACTCTAAGGGTAGGGGGTGTAAGGGGGACTCTGCCTGCTGTAATGTGTAAAAAAGGGGGACGCTGTCTGCCGTAATGTGTAAAAAAGGGGGACGCTGTCTGCCGTAATGTGTAAAAAAGGGGACGCTGTCTGCCGTAATGTGTAAAAAAGGGGAAGCTGTCTGCCATAATGTGTAAAAAAGGGGACGCTGTCTGCCGTAATGTGTAAAGAGGGGGCTCTGTCTGCCGTAATGTGTAAAAAGGGGGACGCTGTCTGCCGTAATGGGTAAAAAGGGGACGCTGTCTGCCGTAATGTGTAAAAAGGGGCTCTACCTGGTGTAGTGTCGCTACTGTGCAGCGTAATTTGAATAATGGAGACTACTGTACACCATTATATGAATTGGTATTATTTTGTGGCCACACCCCTTTCCCGTGAAGCCACACCCTATATTTTTTGCTCGCGCCTACGGCGCGCACTGCCACCAGTTTCTGTTAAGGGGGGGCACCGATGCCGTTTCTTGCACACAGCGCTAAAATGTCTAGTTACGGCACTGGTTTAAAGGGATGGTATGGTAAGCCTACATATGAACCTATTGCATATGTTCATCTGTAGTAGATGATCCACTGAGGCTGGATATTATATTAGTAATGAAAAGAGTGGAGACATGAGCCCGCAGAGAAGTTGCTCATAGCAACCAATCAGCATTGAAGAAACATTTATAATTTGCATACTGTAAAATTATGCAAATAGAGAAAGAAAAAGAAGTAACCTTGGTTGGGAGCACTCAAACTCTGAGACGAAGAATTGATGATTGTTTGTTAAAACATAACTTTTAATATTAACACTCCTAATGTAAATACACAAATAATGCCCAGTGAGTTAAAATATTAATTTGGCAATTCTTTGTCAACAAAAAAGTTTCTTTTGTGAAAATTTTATGAAATCATGGTGCATCCAAGGCATAAATGCACAAAGTGTATGTCAGAGACCGCGCAGGGTGGTCCTTTAGCTGAAATGGTGTATTTGGGTGCCTACAGCACCTGGTATTCCCTGGTGGTCGTCTAACCAGGTACTGACCAGGCCCAATATCGTATTGCTTCCAAGATCAGATGAGATTGGGCATATACAGTAAGGTATGGTATGGTCGTAGGTTCACCCGAACCATCAGCAGCAGGGTACCACTGTTGCAGAGAGAAAAGATTATATGGGCAGTATGGATGGTGTAATGGTTAGCATTACTGCCTCACAGCACTGAAGTCATGGGTTCAATTCCCACCATGGCCCTAACTGTGTGGAGTTTGTATATTCTCCCCGTGCTCGCATGGGTTTCCTCCGGGTACTCCAGTTTTCTCCCACAATCCAAAAATATACTGGTAAGGTAATTGGCTCCCAACAAAATTAACCCTAGTGTGAATGTGTGTATGTGTACATGTGGTAGGGAATATAGATTGTAAGCTTCACTGGGGCAGGGACTGATGTGAATGGCCAAATATTCTCTGTAAAGCGCTGCGGAATATGTGTATGCTATATAAATAACTGATAATAAATAATAAAAATGATATACTGTAGGCTTAGAAAAGGAGGTGGTGTGGATTGTAATATACCTCCTCAAAGAAAAGATATTTCTTATTTCCTTAGAGAGATTACTCACAAACTATATGTTGTGTAAAAAATGACCGTCATTCACCTATAGGTTACCCAATTATCGGGGTATACACAGGGTTTTAATCATGTGGTCACTGTTGATTTTATATTGGAATAAAGATCAGTGTTGGTATTAACCAATGTTTTTCAAATGGAGGTATGAGGCATGGTAGTCTCACTCTTATTTAAGTGCTCCTTTTATGTATACTAATATTGACATAAATAGAAGCTGGGATTCTGGTATCCCTACCCTTCTGCTGTTGTTGCGTCTTGCCAAGTAGTTGGTATTGGTCGGGCAATGAGAGAGGGTGTGGCACTGTCTTACAGCTTGAAGGAAGGAGAAGAAGACATGTCCTGCCCTTTGACAGTAAAGAGACTTTCCTTGATGTGAGAAACTCACAGCACAGGGAAATTACTGTATCTCTATGCTCATCCAAGGTGCGGCATAGTCATGAATGGAAGACAGGGAAACAAAGTTAATACACACTTGAGTTATATGACATATGGTAGTTACATTTGCAGGTCCATTAGACTGGTCATGTGAAAGTTAATTTCCCCTGATTATCCTGTCTTCAGTCAAGTATAAAAACATGATACTTTCTTAAACTTCCTTGCTTCAATATGCTGAGTTGGAAAGAGTGCACAATAAATGTTACTGGCATTTATTATATCAAATGGCTACACATGACACATAGTATTCCAATATGGCTGTACTAATTGAGAGTATTTGTAACCAATTGTTGCCAATATTCCCTCTAACAGGTGGCTGAGAGTATTCAAGGAACAAGATAGATCTAAATCTGTGGCAGTCTGTGATCGTTTTAGCAAACAGAAGCCAAACTTGTGCCCTTGTACTGATTATCTGCTGTTCCTCAGATGCTGCCTGTCCAGGATTACCTTATCATATTAGTAGGACCGGCACATAATGGGGGCAGTAGGATTTTTGTTAGCAATTGGGCAAAACCATGTGCACTGCAGGGGAGGCAGATATAACATGTGCAGAGAGAGTTAGATTTGGGTGTGGTGAGTTCAATCTGCAATCTAAATTGCAGTGTAAAAATATAGCAGCCAGTATTTACCCTGCACAGAAATAAAATAACCCACCCAAATCTAACTCTTTCTGCACATGTTATATCTGCCTACCCTGCAGTGCACATGGTTTTGCCCAATTGCTATCAAAAATCCTGCTGCGATCAACTTGGAATTACCCCCAATGTCATATAACCATTATCGCTTGGAGGCACGGTGAGGACTGAGTGACTGTGCGGGTCTCTGTTCCTGCCGGCTCTACCGGTCACGTGTGTGTGCCTTCCGTGACTGTGTCCACTGCTTAGACAGAACAGCTGACTGGTTGCCATGGGCAACTTCTCCACCGGCTCACTTCTCCACTCTTTTCACTGACTAATACATCTCCCCTAAATCTATTTGGTAGATTTTGTTTTTTATTATTATGACGGTTGTAAACTTTATTGAGATATAGTATTTTTGTTTGTTCGGCTTATATACTTTTTAGTCTGCATACTAATATTTTCCAATTCTGCAATATTTATTTCCATGTTTTTTATTTAGATTATCAATCTTGTTCAAAGATTGCAACAATGATTCTTGTGATACTTTAATTTGAACTCTTAGATCTAAGAGAAATGTTTCATGTCTGATGATTATCAGCTGCAACAGCTTAATTGAGCAATCAGTCATGATCTAGTTCCACTCCAGGGTAAAATCCTCATTATAAACAGTAGTGGGAGTTTTATTAATACATGGATCATGCTTTGCTAAACATATTTTTCTAAACTAGCTAAATCCATCCAGAGTCTAGTTTCTTTATTAAGCAATTTCTCTTAATGCAAAAATATTGCACAGTAATCAATTCTGGGTCTGTAGCAACAGCGGGGCGGATTCGCACCCAAGTCGCAATACACACGGATTTGTTTATGCTGTGCTTGTGCCAACGAAAGCAATTGGCTTGTGCGCATGCACAGAGTCAGGGATCAGCACAACGATGGACATTGCTAGTGCCTACTGATTGCTGCGTCCTTTGGGGGGCAACAGTGCAATGGCACAGAACTCTTCCAACACGTGGGAGTCTCATGGGAAGGTCCTTGTTTACCCATCCTTATCCTGGACTATATTAACGCTCGTTAACATGGTAATTTACGGGGCAAGAAAAGGAGATTGTAATTGAATAGGTGACTCGCTACGACTCGCTACGACTGTGGAACGCTGGTGGACCGCAACCGGAAGCCGGAAGCCCCGAACCCGGAAGCCGCGCATCGCGGCGTCTCAGCGTCCCCTGCCATCCAGGACCTGGACACGTGCATCCCTGTCCCCGCTCCTGTCCGAGTACGGAACCCAAGGACAGTGCAGAGCATTGAGTGACATCTAAGTCAACCGCCGCAGAGCGGTCAGCCATCGGAACAGTGAGTGACACAAACTATCTGGCTACACAGGAGATAGTTGCGGTATTGGCTTATTGAACATTCAGCCTATCTTTGACTTTCTAACTACCAGCTTTCAGGTGATACGTGAACAGGCTTTTACTAAACAATATAGAGCCTCTTTTTCCGCAAAGTGCAATCTGAACACAACTATGCACTAACCCTAACTGCAACTAACAAATAAGCTTCTTGCATGCAAATAAATTAATCAATACATTAAGGGTGGGTACCCAACTCTTAGTCCTGAGGCCCTGGACACAGTCAGTAGTTTATTTTATGTTGTGATTTTAGTAAATTACTTTTATGTGATTATAATTATATACTGCTAATAGCATTCTAAACTATCTATTTGTATTCACGAAAAAATCTGTATCAATAAATAATTTTTATTTTTTGCAAAACCAGCAGCAATTGATTTACTCCTCCCTCTGAGCGCCCACAAACCCTTTCCTTTCTTGTAATTGAATAGCCTCGGCCATTAAAGCCCGAAGCTACCACTCTTTTTTACCGGCGGTAAATTACTAATTGAATCCCCCCCTTAACTATTATTACATACAGTGACTCGTTACCTATCAGAAAATCAATAGAAAACCTCAAGAAAATGCAGACTTTATAGAATCAAGTAACCCCTGCATGTCCATACTTTGCGTGCAAAGTATCAGGAACACATGATCTAAACATATTGCAGCCACTGTGTTTCACCAGCTTGCACTGCTGACTGCAAGTCATGTAGAAATCTAAAACTGGCACCCTGTAGTTTTTAAAGATTTTTTCAAGAATTGATATATTTCAGGTTTATGGCCCTGGGTTTGCAGTGGCCAGATGTTTGTAAGTTCTGTGTTTGCAGGAGAACTAATTCTGCAATTCACATACACTCAGAAAATAATTGCTTAAGACTTTGAAATAATGTTAAGATAAGGAAGTGTTGTTTCAAGGACACCAAGAATGGGAAAACAGCAAGCGTTCCCTGGACTTTTAAAAATATGTGCTACATTTAGATTATTATATTAACCCATCATTAATAAAGCATATGAAATCCACTATCCAGCAAATTGGCCAAAACAGGAAACAGGTAGAAAGGCTGGTCTTCAGTTTGCCGGCTGTCTGGGTCCTAGCGCACAGTATACCGGCGCCGGAATCCTGACAGCCGGCATACCGACACCGTTTCTCCCTCTTGGGGGTCCACGACCCCCCTGGAGGGAGAATAGATAGCGTGGTGCACGTAGCTCGCCACCGTGCCTGCAGCGTGGCATGCACAGTGAACCATTTGCATTCACCATGCTGTCGGTACGCCGGCGGTCAGGATTCTGGCGCCAGTATGCTGTGCGACGGACCCCGACAGACGGCATACCATACTACACCCAGGTAGAAATGTATTCCCATGTAAATGGGGTTAAGCTAGCGTTATAAGGATGCCTAATGAATGTGTATTGCAATTTCAGATAGAGCCTCCGTTATCTTGGCTGGCTGAGGCGTTAGTCGCGATAGGGCATACGCAGCATGCCTGAGCGCAAGGAGGCATGCCTAGTCATAGGGAGGCGCACAGAGCACTTGGCGTTACCTTTGAGTGTAATAACTGTGATCATCCATCAGATGTCGCTTTTTAAAATCACCAATGTGCATGCGTGTGGTCTCCATTAAAATACAATGCTGAACTACAACGTAAGAACTACTTTACTGGTGCATCTCATTACGCTACAATATGCTACAGTACAGTATGTCCTACAGTATACCTGTATAACAGTATATACAGTACAGACGATGCAAACAGTACAGCATATACAGATGCAAACGAACGTGTTACAGGTACAGTATGGCCTATTGATGTTAGGGATATGTGAACGTCCAAATCCCATAGTATTAAGTATAATGGGGAGAGATAAAAGTTCCTCCCTAAGTTCCTGGATGCCAAATCACTGTGCTTAGCGTCTCTGTACAGTATTTTGCACTGGGTATGGGTCGTTGGGTCGACCCAACTTAGGTCGATACTCATTAGGTCGACCACTGAAGGTTGACATTGCCATTAGGTCAACATGCATTAGGTCGACATGGGCATTAGGTCGACATGTACTAGGTCGACAGGGCAAAAGGTTGACATGAGGTTTTTGACTGTTTTTGGTGTCGTTTTCTCCATAAAGTGACGGGGAACCCGAATTAGTGCACCGTGTACCCTCACATGGCTCACTTCGCTTGCCATGCTTCAGGCAAGGTGCCTCGTTCCGCTACCACTTCGCTCGGCACAGATTACTGTTCCAATCGTAGTCCACATGGATTGTTAAGTACGAAAAAAAATCCCAAAAATGATTTAAAAAAAAAAACACTCATATTGACCTTTTGACCTGTCAACCTAGTACATGTTGACATAACGGCCATGTCAACCTAATGGCATTGTCGACCTTCAGTGGTTGACCTAATGAGTGTCGACCTAAATTGTTTCGACCTAACGACCGTAACCCTTTGCATTTGAGTACTGAATACCACGAACAGCTTGTAACGTACAGCGGCAAGTGTTATTTTTCTAAGTATAATGGGGAGAGATAAATGCTCCTCCCTAAGTTCCTGGATGCCAGATCACCGTGCTTAGCATCTCTGTACAGTATTTTGTATTGAGTACTAAATAGCATGAACAGCTTGTAACGTACTCTGCTGTAAAGGCTACAGCGGCAAGTGTTATCTTTCTAAGTATGATGGGGAGAGATAAAAGATCCTCCATAAATTCCTGGATGCCAAATTACCGTGCTTAGCATCTCTGTACATTATTTTGTATTTGAGTACTAAATAGCACGAACAGCTTGTAACGTACTCTGCTGTAATGGCTAGAAGTGTGCATACTTCTACTGAATGTGAAGGTATATTACAATAGATTAAAAAAATAATAATAATAAAGTGAGTGTCAGAAAAAATAAATACAAATACATGCACACTTTGGGAATCGAACCCAGGACTCTCAGCATGGGAGGTGGAAGACTTCACCACTTGCCCACGCCACTGTATGGGAGATACACAAGCTCATGTGTAAAAGTACTGTAAGCAGCGATTCCTTCCCTTTGGTGTTTGTTTATGCTGTTAAGGGACTTGGACGCTCATATTGCTCAACACAGTATTAAGCCCCCACCTCCCCCTACCCCCATCCCACTTTTCCCCTGGGAGCCTGCACAGTTCATACAGTAGACAGGGAGGGAGGTCAGATTACAATAAATGTACGATGCTAAAGACAAAATTTTTTTATAGTGGCGCTCATGGAATCAGACATACAGTTGTCAGTTTATAAAACATATCCTTGGAGCCAATGAGTATAAAACTATACATTTATTTTACATGCAACTTTATACACATACAAATTTCTATACATAGGAAATAGACATATAAAAAACCTCAATTCACTATAAGAACAAGCTGGTATCAAGCCATTAGATTATCGTATTTAATGGCCAATAATTGAAAGTCTGGTTGATTTAATATCAAATATTACTATTGTGGTACCTATTCGCAAGGCACTGGACTAAAATGACAGTCAAAGGATTACTAAAGTTCATATAATATGCACCACCAGAGATTCCATACTAAATACAATGTAGCAAGCAGCCCAGTGTTACAATGAATCAGGTTTAATTACCCCCGGTCCTGAGCGTCCTCGGGTTGTGTTACCATCCCCGTGAGTAACACAACCCGAGGATGCTCAGGACCGGGGGTAATTAAACCTGCTCATGCTGCGCTTGTCACAAAGTAAACTCTGATTTATTATAACACCGGGCTGCTTGCTACATTGTATTTAGTATGGAATCTCTGACAGTGCATATTATATGAACTTTAGTAATCCTTTGACTGTCATTTTTTAGAGGTGTTTTAGTGCTAAAATACAGTATATTGTACACTGGTGATAAAGAAAGAGTACCAATTCTACATAGAAATCTTATGTTATATTCTTACACACTTAAAAGCAGAGATGTTGCTAGATTATTCAGTGTCCTCTAGGGTTGGTGGATTCACCATGGAGCCCCATTGGTACTTAACTGCAAATGTGAAGCACGGTTAATGCAGCGGTTAGCATTACTATCTCACAGCCCTGAGGTGATGAGTCCAATTTATCGCCAAGGCTCGATCTGTGTGGAGTTTGCATGTCCTCATTTTGTTAATGACACAAATGTTCTATCTGTATGGAGTTTGTATGTCCTCATTTTGTTACTGACAGGCTTCTGGCAAAATCATGAACTTTACAGTGTGTGTGTGTGTGTGTTTCCTTGTGATGGGGAATATAGATGCAAGCTCCAGTGGGGCAGAGACTAACCTTCGTAAAGCACTACAGTATGTAATATGTCTGCACTCTGACTCAGAAGGTATTGCCATGGATCTGACCATCCTAACATGCTTACTAGGGATTGGACATACTGTAGACAGCTTATCAGGGAATTTTAAACTGAACACTGAACTAAAAAAACAACATTTATGTATGAAAACTCCCCGATCCAACCTGCAAGTGACTCTGATAAAGGTGCTGTTACTGGGATGACATCCCAGTAACTGAAATTCCTGTTTTACAAGTGTTCCGCACTCATGAATGTGTTTATAAAGGGAGAAACAGTTGTATAAATAAACAGAGAACCACTAACTGTATAATCACAGGAAGAATGATCACAAGCATCACAATGACATAGAGTATTCTCAATGTCCCCCATCCACACAGATAATGTTATATAAAAAAATTATAATCAGGAATATGCACAATAGAAATGGCAAAACAGCGCACTCCATAAAACCCCCATACACCATGTATAATGTATTTGTTAACTTGGCTGGATAATTGGAAGTGACATCCGAAAGACTCTATAGGTGCCAGGGGCCATACAGCAGGTCTCCTGTCACTATGACAAGATGTTGAAGGATTAAATGAAGTGTTTTAATTTAAAATTCCATCAATAAAATGCAAGACTTTAACCTACAGGTCTAACGTACTGATTTATTTAAGAGAACGATGGCTGGAGAAGAAACTGGGACATGCTGGTACCCTCTGAGTACTGTTTACGGTGCTAGTAACAAGTAGCAGCCAACAGCACCATAAATGTATTTTTATACAAATTCCATGTTTGCTAATACATAATTAAAAGATACAATAAAATACTATATGTTACATACCTTATTTAGTCTATGTACAGTACAGTATGATTTGAGATCAACTGAATTCAAAAAATAATGCAAAAGTAGTCCAATGTGTTTTTTTTCTTTGTGTTACTGTATATATATAATCTGCACAACGTTTTTTTATTCCTTTATATTATGCCCCTATATTTTGTTTAAGCTTTCCACAGATAGATTCTGTAATCAATTCATTTCCTGTAGAAAATGCAAGCAATGGCACAAAACAAAAGTTACATAATCTATTTTATTAAATATGCAAATTTAGCAGGCAAATTTAAATGAAGTCTACACGGAAGCAAAATGGCTGCCCCCTGTGAATTCACTAATAAGAGTCTGCAAATGTTCTCATTATGAGGAATGTCACCAGGAGGAACTATAGCCTTTAAAGGTAATTAAAGCCTGTGTACCCATTTTTTCCCCAACTGTGTGCTGTATTTTGTTTGTTCTTAATTACTTAACTGCCAATTTCCCCCCCCAAAAAAACACTCAGAAATTGACAAGTTTTATATGAGTGAGTTAGTGAAGAACATGTATTTAAACTTACCCAAAATTATTTTATTAAAAAAAGGTTTTTAAAAAATATTTGTAAAATATCAGGTTTTTTAAATATCGGAACACCACCATCAGAAACCATTGCGACTTTGATTTCCCCAGTGGCTGCTCACCTGAGCAGCTGCAAGGTACAAATTGGGAGGGTTGGTGGGGGGTGTTAATTGACATTTCCTGGGCGACTGCTCCTCCATGCTCTGTGATTGGCAGCATGGCAGACACTGGGAGCCGGATGTACTAAGCGGAAAATGCGGTAAACCCCCTGTTTACCGCATTTTCCTGAGGTACTAAGCCCGTCCGGCAGGTCAGCGCCGCGGTGGGGTTCGCCAGCTTTAGCTGGCGATAGTCCATAGAAGCCTATGGGCTTCTCTCCGCGGCGCTGTGTGAGGATCCGATCGGATCCTTCCCAGCATGCCCTGCGGCCACCCCCGTCACCCCGCGCATGCGCAGACTGACTCCTGGGGCCGAATCCCGGAAGTCAGGCTGCCGCTGTGCATCGCGGAGGACAGCTCTTATCGGAAGAGCTGTCCTCCGCAATGCTGATCGCATATGTTAGTACATATGCGATCAGCATCGTGGCGCAGGGCGGCGATGTGCATTAGTACATCCCGCCCTGGGAGAGGGTGCGGGGAGGCAGAGGGGCCGGCCACTCGGTGTGCAGTATCTGACTGGTATGGTCACATATGCAGTGGCGCAATCCCCATTAGGCACGTGTCTAGGAGTGGCACTTGTTTGGGGGCGGCACTTGTGTTGGTACTGTCAGCCCAAATGTACCAATAACTCCTAAATATTTCCACTGTACCATACAATATGCCATCTTGAATGGAGTGTAAATGGATAGCACATGCACATACTGCTTGTGTAAGCTGTCCTACTTAGTAAATATGCATAGCAATTTTTAATTATTATATTAAATTGGCTGTCATCAAATGAGGGCCTATAACCAATCATTAAAAATATTCAACTTAGGCAGGCTGGGTTTGGCCATTACAGTTGGTCCTAGGGGGGCTCTCACCCCTAAATCCATCCCTCCGCATATGATGCAACCATGTCATGTAAGTGGTTAAGGTGAAAGTTTAGTTGGACCTCCTTAAAAGTATTCTAACATATCAGTAGCAATACATACTATAACAACATCTGCACATTTAGCATGATATACTGTACTGTATGCTTAGTTTATTACCCATTGTGTACAACTCAAGCTCAAACTCATGTATTTAACAGGCGTTATCACAATAAAGGGGTAAATTCAGTATGAATCGCAAGTAGCGATTCGTACGGAAATTTTGCTGAGGGGTCGCGGGCGCATGCGCAGCAGGCCCTACTGCGCATGCGCCTGCAATTTCTGTGGGGGGCCGCAGAAATGATGATCGCCTCTGCCTGTCAATCAGGCAGAGGCAGTTGCGGGGCGGGAGGGGGGCGGCAACACTCCATTTTCTGGGTGGAAATGGAGCGTTGCGGGGGCATGTCAGCCCAAACGGTGGGCTGGTACACGTGAACGGGGGCGGGTCAGGGGTGCGGCCGCAGCGGCTGCGTGATGTCACACACAGCCGCTACGACAACAAAAATGGAGCCGGGACTCCTGTGGCCGCAGCTAAGCTGGCAAGAGTCATCCTTAATTTATGCTAACAAGCAGAAATTACGTGTTGTTCGCAATTTCTGCTTGAAGCAGGGGTTGAGGCGCCGGTCAGCATGCTGGGCGGCCTCCAGTATACGTGCTAATGGTTAGCAAATTCTGCTGATTTGCTAACCTTACTGAATTGGCCCCAAAATTCACAGGAAGGCTTTGAGGGGAAACAAGGAGTTTTATGGCAGAGACAAAAGAATTGCTCTATAGTGCTTGGTATAGTATTTCGAATGGTGGCTTAGCGTCACTTTGATAGAGGCCACCAAAAATTATAGTATGCATCCAAAATATAATTATATATTAATATTTACAGCGTACTAAAACAACAGGGGAGCCCCAGTATATGACTTGTTTTATAGCTAATTGTGTAATAATGATGATGATATAAAAAAACAGGTTCAGTCTGCTCACTTCTCATAGAAAAAAAATAAAATAGTATTTTATTGATTAATAGCAAAAATAGTGTTGCTAAACTTATTATTATTATTATTATTATTTATTTTTTTTGTTGTGGAATGTGATCACACTCAATCATTTTTATGTGAATTATATGTATTTTGTGGTGCATTTGTGAGTTGCAGCACTTTTCAGGGCAGGTCAGTACATGACGCAGTTCATATTACAAGTTGCTGGAGCAAAATTTGCTCTAAACTATAGGCCTAATTCAAAGTTGATTGCAAAACAACATCTTCCTCTAATGGGCAAAACGATGGGGGTAATTCTGAGTTGATCGCAGCAGGATTTTTGTTAGCAATTGGGCAAAACCATGTGCACTGCAGGGGAGGCAGATATAACATGTGCAGAGAGAGTTAGATTTGGGTGGGGTGTGTTCAATATGCAATCTAATTTGCAGTGTAAAAATAAAGCAGCCAGTATTTACCCTGCACAGAAACAAAATAACCCAACCAAATCTAACTCTTTCTGCACATGTTATATCTGCCCCCCCTGCAGTGCACATGGTTTTGCCCAATTGCTATCAAAAATCCTGCTGCGATCAACTTGGAATTACCCCCGATGTGCAATGCATGTGGGGCAGATATAACATGTACAGAGAGAGTTAGATTTGGGTGGGTTATTTTCAGTGACGTGCGGTGAGGTCAATGACTGGGGAGGCACTGTTGTGATGAATATGAATATACATAAAATACAAAACACCAAAGAAAAATTACATGTACTGTATATTGTATCATTGACCACATCATCTGAATACCTGCTGGTCTTATCTCCCCCCATCTTTCGCTGGCAGTGCTGATGTAGGTTGGGTCTCAGCAGCCGTTTCTCTCCTGTCACTTGCCCGCTGGTTTATCCTCCATTTCAGGAGCCACAGACGAGGAGGCTTCAGAGACTCCACGGGTGATCCAAGGAGGACGGAAGACCAGGCAGCAGTGCCAGGACAAGGAGACTCTGACCTCGGTGGCTAGCGGCAGTCAGGGAACCTGTGTCTGTTCACCTCTCCCCAGGACATGGACAGGGTTCTTATGCTGGGTGCTCTCATCTCCTTCCGGTGTGTGGGGCTGGTAGCGCAGCAGGGAAACTGGTGCAGGATAGGGTGGGAGCTCACTATGTCCCTCCAGCATTTCCTTACAGCGTCAGCGTGGATTGGTTCATCATAGCTAGAGGCACGCCCCCCAATGCTGAGGCATGCCTCACATTGCTCTTTTTGTATGCAGTATTATTGGTCACGGTGTGGCTCCGCCCCACTCTGCACACTGTGACAGGCAGTATGAGAAATGAGGCTGAGCTGTCATTGCCTCAACTCTCGTCTTTTCCAGCTATTCAAGGGAGCCCTGCAAAATCTAGCATATAACTATAAACATTATTGCTATAATACAAAGATGCTTATAAATTATAAATATCTTTGTATTGTTGTAATACTTTTTATAGTGACATAGTCAAAACTCTGGAGTATGACAAGCAGTATGAAAGGAGAGGCTCTGGTTATTTTGTTTCTGTGCAGGGTAAATACTGGCTGCTTTATTTTTACACTGCAATTTAGATTTCACTTTGAACACACCCCACCCAAATCTAACTCTCTCTGCACGTTATATCTGCCCCACCTGCAGTGCACATGGTTTTGCCCATTAGAGGAAAATGTTGTTTTGCAATCAACCTTGCATTAGGCCCTATGTGCAAAATATGCTCAGTACTAAGGGGGTAATTCAGATCTGATCACTGCTGTGCGTTTTCGCACATCGGGCGATCAGGTACTAAATGCGCATGCGTATGCACCGCAATCAGAGCGCCGAGAGAGGGGGGAAGATGGTACAAAATACATGGGTCTGATAGAGGGGCCCAGGTCCACACCTCCTGTGATTAGGCCATTAGAACGCTGAATTGGAAAAAGATGGAAATATGTTTGGAACAGATGATTTGCATATGGTGCAAATACTTATTGATAATGATTTTGTATATAGTGAATCACTTTTGATTGTCCACTTACGAACAACCCGCAGATGCTCGTTGGAATGGGCCCATAGAACATTTGAATTCCCCCGTGTGTTTCATTTGTTTTCTGTGGGGGCCAATGTGTTGTTGTTTTTTTGTCTGTGGGGCCAATGTGTGTGTTTTTACCTGTGGGGCCAATGTGTTTTATTGTTTTTCTTTTGCTGTGTTTTTCATCTGTGCATTTGAGTTGCACTGCTCATGATGATGGTCTCTGTGATGTTTATACAGAGTCACAGTACAGATTTAAATGCACACACCAAGAAGTGTATTATACCTTTTTCAGACAGAAATGTCTGAAATTCTCGTGGTCGTTTAGCCGGACACAGCCTGACTTCCCTTTCACACAGGGAAGCTGTTTACCGGGTGAAGCAGATCTACCTGGTAATTTGCTGATCAACACGGGTATTTCGTCTGTGTGAAAAGGTCAACCCAGGTCGAAATTACCCTGGTAAATTCCTGGGTTATTTCCCGGGAATTTCAACCCAGGTTGATCCCTTCACACAGAAAATTACCCGGGTTAACCTGCCAAATTACCGGGTAGAAACCTCTGTGCGAAAGGGGTATAAGAAATGTGTTGGGCATTCCGAGGCGGTTACAGGAGGTTGGCTATTCAGATACAGATGTAATGTAGTATGGGCATGTTGCTGCAACTGGAGACACTGAATCGATCACCTTGGAACCCATATGTGGACAGATTATCTGCACTTAGCATAGGGCTGGTGAACGTATCAATGGTGCGAAATATGATGGTATCTAAAGATGCGCAAAGCATGTTTGAACTGAAAGTGGTCATCTCAGTCATTGCATATTCAGATGCACAGATGTACATAAAGGAAGGGCATTATAGCGGCATTAGCATAAAGTCACAGACGCAACAGCAGCAAAAGATGCAAGGAAGTCCGCAACTTCGTAGGACTCAGAATCAGGCTCTATGAGGAGGGATCCCGTTCCCCTCAACAGCTCCATGAGGGCTGCTTCCATAAACTTTCCGGGCTGGTTTTCCTTCTCAATCTGCCCATGGCTGGAGGTACAGCATCTATATAGTTGTCATTGTTATAAGTGACAATTATATATTCATCCCTATTATGCCTGCACAGTTTATTTCAGTTTATTTCATTCAATCACACACAGGGTGTCATTCCGAGTTGATCGCTCGCTAGCAGTATTTAGCAGTCATGCAAACTCTATGCCGCCTCCCACTGGGGAGTGTATTTTAGCTTAGCAGAAGTGCGAACGCATGTGCAGCCGAGCTCTGCAAAAACAGTTTGTGCAGTTTCAGACTATCTCTGAACCTACTCAACGCTTGCGATCACTTCAGCCTATTCGTGTCCGGATTTGACGTCATACACCCGCCCAGCGAACGCCCAGCCACGCCTGCGTTTTTGCAAACACTCCCTGAAAACGGTCAGTTGACACCCAGTAACGCCCCCTTCCAATCAATCTTCTAGCGGCCGCCAGTGCGAAGAAAAACTTTGCTAGAACCTGAGCATAACCACAAAAGGCTTTGTACCCGTACATCACACGTGCGCATTGTGGGGCATATGCATGCACATAAATGCCGTTTTTTCACCTGATCGATGGGCTGCGAAAATCGGCAGCGAGCGATCAACTCGGAATGACCCCCTTTATGACTGAGATCCACAAGCCTGTAATGGTTTTCTCAGTTTATGGTCAAATATAGTTTTCTGAAAATGTTATATCTAAATGTCTATCTATCAGTCGGATACCTGGCTCTCCGGCTACTATTTGCCTCTTCTATCTAAGTCAGGGTACCCTGGAAAAAGATTAACATTATATACATTATACAACAGTTTTTTCTGATCTTGATCAATTGAATCCACATTTTAGCAGGTTATATTGTATAATGATTAATTGGCAGCTCAGGGGCTTATTTATCAATATTAGTTCTACTAAGATAATGTGAAAATTAGTGTTTTCACGCCCGTTTCACCTTATTTTAGTATCACAGAAATGTATGAAAGTGCTATTGGAGGAGAACATTCTCCTCAAAGCCATTAAATTAGGATTTTTTTAGTAAGCAAATTGCATTTCCCATAATAGTAATGGGATGTGTGTTCTGTTCAAATTTTTTAGAATTAAATTTTAAAAAATACCGGAGGGAGTCCTGTGATAATAATTCCATCTTCAAATAGCGTTATACAGGCTTCCCTCTGGTTCCCCTGCTCCTACTCTGACAGGCAGCCAGCACCTGTGACCAGCATGTGTTTCTAAATAGACCACAGGCTCTTCACTGAAGAAAAAAAAAAGTTGAAGGGAGAGAGCTTTGCACATTCTCGTGATGTATTCAAATACAGATTGAGTATCCCATATCCAGATATTCCGAAATACGGAATATTCCGAAATACGGACTTTTTGGAGTGAGAGTGAGATAGTGAAACCTTTGTTTTTTGATGGCTCAATGTACACAAACTTTGTTTAATACACAAAGTTATTAATAATATTGTATTAAATGACCTTTAGGCTGTGTGTATAAGGTGTATATGAAACATAAATGAATTGTGTGAATGGAGACACACTTTGTTTAATGCACAAAGTTATAAAAAATATTGTCTAAAATGACCTTCAGGCTGTGTGTATAAGGTGTATATGAAACATAAATGCATTCTGTGCTTAGACTTAGGTCCCATCACCATGATATCTCATTATGGTATGCAATTATTCCAAAAAACGGAAAAATCCCATATCCAAAATACCTCTGGTCCCAAGCATTTTGGATAAGGGAGACTCAACCTGTATTGCAATGCATATTTAGGTGAATTTATCACATCCCATCTGCATCTGAGATGCTGAATGTGATAAATACAGATGCTAAACAGCCCCTCAAGTCACGCCATGCCGTGATGGGGCTCTGTAGCGCGGAGTGTTTTTTTTTTTGCATTTTTACCATGAAAATGCATCTTAGTCGCAAAGTAATGCAATAGGACGCACACGCAGATCCTGCTGGTTAAAGTGCTATGCAGCATGCCTATATTCTGTGTGTGACTGTGACTGTATTTGCATACAAAATGTTATACTGCAGTGTTTTCCTGGAAAACACTGTAATGTGGCATTTCTGATGCAGAGACAGCCGCAAATGCACATATACCTGTAATATAGACATGCTGCATATCATTTTAATAAGCAGAAGCTGCTTGTGCGTCCTATTACATAACTTTGCATCTAAAACACATTTTCGTGGAAAAAAAATGCAAAAAAAGATGCTCTGCACTATCGAGTCACACAGCACTCTTGCGTTATGTGTAACACGACTTGTTGCGCTCGGAGCAAAGATATTAGAGGACACATCTGCATGCCTCCATGTCTTTTGTCTCTAGATGTTCTTTTTTGTTTAATAAATACTCACTGGGAAGACAGTAGTAAAGTCGAATACAACAAAAATTGACCTTCATTTTTAACACTAATTGGGCTTTTCTGTTGAAGAATGTACTGTTTCTAACTTGGTTGATTCCTTCTTTCTGATAAAAGTCACTCAGATTAAAAAACTGGCCATTCAAGTATGAATATTTTATCCTGCACACATCCTTTTCTACCGATGACGTATTTGATTTGCAAGTTGCTAGTAATATTATTAAGCAGGGGTGTAAACACAGGACACAGTGGAAGGCAACCACCTCCGGGCGCCAGCTCTGAAGGGGGGACACTGACCTTCACTGCTACACGTTCTGCTTTTTGTGCCCCAGAGTAGGAATAAGCAGGGAGCAAGTGCTGCGGTCCTCCCTCTCCCTGTTTGGGAGCTGCTGGTGTGGTAAAGGTAAATGTAGCGGGCATCTCCAACAGTAACTGGCACTTACGGGGAGAGACTTCCTTTTGAAAGCAGACTCCACCCACCTAACGTCCCCTCTTACTTGCAGCTGTATAGGGGGCACAGGCAGCTGCACAGGGGGACCCTGTCCTCTTCAGCAGATGACCTGGGCCCATCTAACAAGCCCAGGCCCAGGTAATTAAGACCATCTTGGCGCCCCTGGAGAGAGTGTGTGCCTGGGTGCTGCTGGGATAGGGTGTTGGTACTGAATTCAAGCGGAATGGGGGAGGGAGAGGCACCAACAACTAACTCACCTTCGGGCTCCTTGTATAAACTAACGCCCGTGTTATTAACCATACTGTTGTCACACAGTGTAAAATTCTTGTTCTCCACTTGGCTAAAACCTTGTTTATTACAGTGGAAGTGTTATTTTCAAGAGGAGCCATTAAGTCTAAAATGATCACTTTCAGCTGGCTAATACTTGTTTTGCATTACAAACAGATTTTGCTCTTCCAAGGCCTTTAATCTTCTATACTGATCGCGAAACTGATATTCTGAGACTTCAGCAACTTTCCCCAGTAGACTGGAGATCCAGATAAATTCTTGCTTGGGATTCAACTTGTTTTGACATCTGTCTTGAAAAGGTTAGTAGTATTCCTGCCATTTAATTAGCTGTGTCTGAACTACAATTCTCTATGCCATACATCTCCTGCTGATGTGTTCTGTAAGCACAAAGCTGACATTCTTGCTCCCAGCAGACCATATAATTGTACAATCATTTATTCCAGAGACCGCTCCACTTTGTGGTTGTGTTTTAGTATACTAAGTGAACTTTTAGAAACACAGAAACAGAATTTGACGGCAGATTAAGAACCATTTGGCCCATCTAGTTTGCCTATGTATATTAAGATTTTTTTTCTAGATTTTGCCATGACTTGCATTTCCCCATGCCTAAATAAAAGTGGGCTACAGTCCAAACTGCAAATATGCATTTTTTAAACAATCCCAAGTACTCTTCTTTTCATACATTGTCTACTGTACTGAACTTGCCACAACCTACAGACAGGGCCAGATTGACATTGGGGCAGATGGAGCTGTAGCTCTAGGCCCCCATCAAAATAGACCCACAGGAATGCTCTGCTGCTGGAGACAGAAAAATGTACTTTCCTGTGTCCTACAGCACAGCAATCAGATGCTTCAAGCCTCGGCCACTAGAACACAAAAGGTGCCAAACACAGATGACAGAGCAGTCTATGCCTGTCCCTCTTTTGGACTGGCCTACAGGGGCACAGAAGGAAACCACCGGTTGGTCCCACTGCCTGATGGCCCGCCCACTCCTCTAGGGATCAAGTACCAAACTGTGCACATGAATTATACATATGTTAAATTAAACTGCACAGAACTGTGGAGTATATTCTACAGGGCATTGCTGTTCTGGTACTTATTTATTAAAAGTCCCAGGCCATGCACTCTCTATTGTTTGCTGAAGCCTCTATGGAGGTTATCAACACCCCCTTTGAAAGCTGGCCACACCCTTAAAAATGGGCCACTATAATTGCATTCCTCTGGTGGGCCCTTCATGCCCCAGGCTGACACTGCCCACTTCCTACATATGCCAGCCTTTATGACCATTTCCTGTCTGCACCAACATCTCTGTCCATCCTTGAATCTGCATCCATTCTGCTGTACTGTCTGAACCAGCCATTATGGTTTCATTCTGTCTGCCTTAGCCTCTATGCTAGTCCTCTTCTGCACCAGTCTCTCTACCCTTTGCTATCTGTGCCTACGGCTCTACTCTTCTATTATCTACTCCAGACTCTGCTGATCCTTGTTTGTGTCGGCCTTTCTGTTCTTTTTGAGTGTGCTAGTCTTTATGCTGTTCTTCTCTTGTATGTGCCAGTCTTTATGCTGTTCTCACGTCTGTGCCATTCACTCTGCTCTTCTCATATCTGTACCTGACGCTCTGCCCATCCCCTGTCTGTGCTTGCCTCTCTGTCATTCCCTTGTCTGTGCCACTCTCTGTTCTTACTCCATCTGCGTCAGCCTCTCTGTCCTTCCCATCTGTGTCCGCCTCTCTTCCCTTCCCATCTGTGTCAGCCTTTCTTCCCTTCCCATCAGTGTCAGACTCCCTGTCCTTCCCATCTGCATCAGCCTCTCTGTCCTTCCCATCTGCATCAGCCTCTCTGTCCTTTACATTTGCATCAGCCTCTCTTCCCTTCCCATCTGCGTCAGCCTCTCCTACCTTCCCATCTGTGTCAGCCTCTCTTCCCTACCCATGTGTGTCAGCCTCTCTTTCCTTCCCATATGTGTCAAACTCTCTTCTTTACCCCATTAATATATCAACCCAACAATCATCTTTGGCCATTTTCCCCACCACACATTTTTATCCTGTGCCCCTCATAATGTTTCTCTTGCTCTGTACCACCTTGTTCCTCCCCTTCTTCCCAACTGACTTTACTCTTTCTCTTATGCTGAAGTCGATAGGAGTCCTGCTAGTGGCCAAACAGAATTAAAGTGGATGAACAACAATCGTGTCCAATGCTATAGATCCCCATGTGGGCAGTCATTTCTAACCAATCTGATTGGATTTTCTTACACTTTGACCAATCAGAGTGAATCCACTCTGCTTTAAAGAAATGACAGGCACTAAGCCTGTCTTTTGCAAGGCGGATCCTAACAGGACAAGGCTCATCGCTCAAAGTGTGTTTTTTTGCAAAGCCAGTATTGATGGATACTAGAGATGTGCTCTTTCTTACTGTAGCTTCAGTAGCGATAAATACAGTAGCCCCTCTCATTGCACTAGGTCCCGCCAAGCGTCTTTTTTCTCAAAATATGTGTTTTATTTGCATAAATAAAACAACTGACAGGGACAGACCTGCATTGCTAGTGTACAATGACCACTGGGGGTGCGACATTTGTACATCTGTGTGCGACGAAGTCTGAATCTGAGCAGAAAAAAGGGCTATGATGCAGCAGCTGCGAGCTTTCCTCACCCCAAATTCTGCTGTGCTCATCTGCCAGTTTGTACGTCTGTCAATTCCTGTGCAGTTAAAGTCACAGCCCAACATCTCTAATACACTGTAAGCGTGCAAAATGTAAAGAAAAACATTACACACTTCTCTTCTCAGAGCGTCTCAGTTGCGTCAGACACATTGACTAAATTTCAGGCTATGAAGAGTATTTCGGAAGTGTTAATACAACTGTTTTTTGATGGATCTTTTACAACTGTGCAGGATTAGTGCAAGAGTGGACTGACAATGATGACAAACCAAGTGTACAGATGAGGGCACCTCAGTATAGGGGCAAATACATGCATTTAGCTCTGTGCACAAACTGTGGAAGCAATTAGAGCGACCTGCTGTCTGCTCTGCATCAGACCAATGTCTACAGTCTAGAGGGTTTATTTACAAAGCACCATGTTGTAAAAACCTGGGGCTTCTGATCATATTTATGTGTTTATTTAAATTGCCAATAATTTTACTAGCAAAACACAATCAGAAGCCAAAGGCATTACACCACAATGCTTTATAAAATAAACCCCTAGTAACAAGGTTGGGCTGGACCCAGGGTCAGTTTGCCTCTTATGTGGGCATGCAGAGTACGCAGGCATGTAGAGTGACAGTCAACAGAGGGCACTCTGAATACCTTGCAAGCCTGCAGTGAGTAGGTGCATCCACAGACACTGCAGCGGCCTGGCTCTGGCTCCTTTCCGCATACCATAGCTTCTACCTGGGCAATAACACTACTCCAGCGGCAGGATTCTCACCCTCAGCAGGCTGCCATGTGGCTGTTACTATAGTGGGGCAGAGCTGGTCACATCAGTGGGCTGCACATTCTTGGTTTCACCTTTTAAGACTTGACTATACCATCTTGGGGTTAAGTCCGGACCTTTACCCCGCAGGTTAGGTGTTCAAAGTTTTGTTGTACCATCATTGCTTTACACCATGGTGGGATCAGACATTGCGTATTCAGTTAGAGTTTTATATTCTATATATAAGATTTCAATTATTTTTAAAGTTCGAATTTAATCCTACATTTTTTGGAGTTCATTGATTGGGGTCTATTTATCCTTTTATGTCACCTCATTGGCTTGGAGTTGGAAAGATAATTGGGGATGAATATATGAGAAGGTATTGCAATAAAGACAAAGAAACCTTTATGTGCAAGTTAAAGCCCACTAAATTGTAAGTTGGGTACGTCATTTGTTTACGTGTGTTGCCATCACTTGTCTGGTGTTCCCTGTAGATATAGGGATATATTGAGATCACGGACAGTGGCAGAGTATAAAGAAACCTTTATGAGTGGTTCCTACTGCACTTGGGTGTGAGTACAATACAATTATTTACATTCAACGGTGGAGGAAAAAAAAACCTTGGAAAACCTCCGCCTATCTTTTAAAAGACTTGACTTTGGGTGTAATAAACATTCTACACTATAGTGCTGTGTTTCCTTTTTGTTTTCAATATATGGGACGGAGGAATCTGTATCTGGAACAAGTGGAACATCTTCACTAATCCGGAGGGGAATGCAAGTCCTGCATATCTATTTAAGTATTCAAAGAAAAGAGACTCTGTTTATATTGTAAACGAATGGGAAGAAGTAGTGAGCGCAAGTGTATTGGATTGTGTTATCTCTTTTTTCCAAATAAATGTATATTAAATTTGAACCAATGGTGTATATTAAATATATAATAAGTTTAATAATGTCTGAATACTGTTTATAGCTCAACCTAATTGAGTGGCAACTATTTTATTAAAGTTTTCTTGTAGTGGAACAACTTAAATAACCTTAAAATACACAAGAATAATAAAATCTATAATTTATCTTTTAAAAAATGCAGTAGCAGCAGCCTCTGTACTACTTACACAATGGGACAGGACTCAGGAGGACTCTGTGCGTGTCTATCTTTCTAGACCTAAATCCACTTATTAGATAACATAGGACTGAGACAAGAAGCTCTGTTGGTACTGTAGCTCGGAAAGCTGATACTTTGCACTGCATACTGTTATACTCACATTTTGGCTGCCTGGTTCTGCTACTAAACAAGAGAGATAGCTAGAGATGATAGTGTGCTTTGGCCGGGGGCCCAATGACCGAGGAGGGCCCAGGGCAAAGTATGACCTGTGCCCCCACCTTAATCTGGTTATGCTTCAAGGAGTAAATAAGTGGGATGGGGAGTGGGGTGATTACGATGTGCTGCTTATCATCGGTAATGGGGTCGGTCTGCCCTTGACTGGCCCACGAGAGAAAAATTTCATGGTGGGCCCCACTTCCTGAGGACCCCATCCTTTCCTGTAATGTCAGATTCCAGACTATGCACTGAAATTATACATTGTTACTTTATTAGAGGGCCATTTACATGGTTTCTAATGCCTGACAAAGCCTCTGGAAGGGCTGGTCACACCCCCTGTAATAATTGACCACTCCACTTATGCATGGGCTCCCACCAGGATTAACAATTGGGTGGATGGAGCTGCAGCTCCAGGCCCTCCCATGAAAATAGGCCCACAGGAGACTGACAGCTTCGACAGGAAAAACCTCAGACAATTTTAAACTACTCAGACTAATAATCTCATGTGGTACACAGCACCCAGGGCAGATTATCATTTCATGGACCTCATTCAGTAAGGATTGTAATGTCGGCTAAACAGCAGAATTTACAATCTTTTTTTGCATGCTGAGGGCCGCCCATCGCAGGGCAAGGCTGCCCAGCATACAGTCCACCACCCACCCACTGCCATCACTCTGTAATTGTGATCACGCCGCAATCATAGCGTGATACCAGAAATTATGAAAGCTTATTGCTGGTGCAGTTTGGCTGCGACAGCAGGAGACCCACTGCCATTTTTTCGTTCAGAGCGGCTGCATGTGACAACATGCAGCTGGCCTGAAAACCTCGCTGACATGCACTCATTTATGTTGCCACACCCCCGCAACGCTCTGTCTTGAAAACGGAACATTGTCGCCCCGCAAACACCTATGCCTGTCAATCAGGCAGAGTCATTTGCATTTAATGTGGGCCACCCACATTAACTACGGGCGCATGCACAGGACAGGACCTGTACACGTGGATCCCGCCACTGATTTTGTGGTCACAACGCGTTTGCGATGTGTAGGACTGCCATCAAGGGGGTGCCATGGGTACACGTGTCCCAAGATATCGGAAGCCCTGGAGGTCTGATGGCCACACTATAGAGCTGCTGACCAACAGATGAAGCTGCCGGAAACCCTGTTGGGCTGGAGCACACCAGACAAAGACGCCGGAAGCCCTGTTGGGTTAGTGCACACCAGATGAAGATACCAGAAGGCCTGGTAAAAAGAAAGAAAGAAAGAAAGAAAGAAAGAAAGAAAGAAAGAAAGAAAGAAAGAAAGAAAGAAGCTTAAATAAAGAAAAGCAAAGATAAAAGATAGTATTAAAGAAGAAAGAAGGAAGGAAAAAAGAAAGAGAAAGAAAGAAAGACAGAAAGAGAAAAGAAGAAATAAACAAGAAAGAAAGAAAGAAAGAAAGAAAGAGAAAAAAAGCAGAATGAAAGAAAGAAGATAGATGTAAGAAAGAAAGATAGAGAAAGAAAATTAAGAAAGAAGTTCAAAGAAAGAAAAAAAAGATAAAAGATAGTATGAAAGAAGAAAGAAAGATAAAAATAAAAAAGATAGTATTAAAGGAGAAAGAAGCTGAAAGAAAAAAGAACAAAAGATAAAAGATAGTATTAAAGAAGAAAAAAGAAAGAGAAAAGAAGAAAGAATCAGAAAGAGAAAGAAAGAATAGAAAGAAAGAACGAAAGAGAAAACAAAAAATAGCTGAAAGATAGAAAGAAAAAAGATAAAAGATAGTATTAAAGAAGAAAAAAGAAAGAGAAAAGAAGAAAAAAGAAGAAAGAAGCAGAAAGAAAAAGAAAGAAGAAATAAATATAGAGGAAAGAAGAAAGAAAGATCACCCATTGTTATGTGGAATGTAAGCTCTAGTGAGCAGGACCCTCTCTTTCTCTTTTCTCTAAGTAATTATGTAATTTGTGCACTGTAAGTATGTAATGGTTTATAAGTCAATTTGTGTATCTGTCTGAAATCTTGTTGAATGTTCTATGCCTATGTATGGTATTGCAGAACCCTTATGTTGTCTTATAGATAAAAGTATTAAAGACGACAGAAGAAAATGACAGAGGATGACAGAGGAAGTTGACGACAGACAGAAGAAGAAAGAAGAAGCAAGA
Source organism: Pseudophryne corroboree (assembly GCF_028390025.1). Lineage (NCBI taxonomy): Eukaryota > Metazoa > Chordata > Amphibia > Anura > Myobatrachidae > Pseudophryne > Pseudophryne corroboree. The sequence continues at coordinate 1,071,339,735 of NC_086444.1, forward strand.
AAAATAAAGTAGAAGCAAGAAGAAGAAAGGAGAAAGAAGGAGAAAGAAAAGAGCAGGAAGAAAGAAGATCTATCTTAAATCTTGTTGAATGTTATATGCCTACGTATGGTGCAGCAGAGCTCATATGTTGTCTTATAAATAAAAGATAGTGTTAAATAGTATTAAAGAAAAAGACGTAAGAAAAAGAAGAAAGAAAACAGAATAAAGAATAAAGAAAGAAGTAAGAAACGGGGCAAAGAAGAAAGAAAGAGAGAAAGAAAGAAAGAAAGAAAGAAAGAAAGAAAGAAAGAAAGAAAGAAAGAAAGAAAGAAAGGCAAAAGAAAAAAAGATGAAAAATAGTATGAAAGAAAGATATAAGAAAGAAAGAAGAAAGAAGAAAGAAAGAAAGAAAGAAAGAAAGAAAGAGAAAAAAGAAAAAAGTATTAAAGAAGAAAGAAAAAGAAAGATATAAGAAAGAAGAAAGAAAGAAAGATATAAGAAAGAAGAAAGAAAGAGAAAAGAAGAAGCAGAATGATTAAAAAATATATAGTATTAAAGAAGAAGAAAGAAAGAGAAAAGAGGAAAGTAGAAAGAAAGAGAATGAAAGAAATAATGAAAATAGAAGAAAGAAAAATAAAAGAAAGGAAGATAGATGAATGAAAGAAAGAAAAAAAGAAAGCAAGTAAGCAAGCCCTGGTGGGCTGGAGCTTGCCATGTGAAGACGCCGGAAGCCCTGGTAGGTTGGTTCCCACCGGGTGAAGATGCCAGAAGCCCTGGCGGGTTGGTTCCTACCCACTGAAGATGTCAGAAGCCCTGGTGGGTTGGCGCCCACCAGGCGAAGACCCGATTAGACCTGGTGAGAAATAGAGAAAGAAAGAAAGAAAGAAAGAAAGAAAGAAAGAAAGAAAGAAAGAAAGAAAGAAAGAAAGAAAGAAAGAGAAAGAAAGAAAGAAAGAAGGAAAGAAAACATCCAATATGCAACAAAATTAAGTTTAAGCCACTTATATTGATATAAGAATGCCTTTTTTTTACAGACTGTGGGCCTAATCTGATTGCAGCAGCAAATTTGTTAGCAGTTGGGCAAAACCATGTGCACTGCCCCCCGCAGGGGGGTAGATATAACATGTGCAGAGAGAGTTAGATTTAGTCGGGGTGTGCTCAAACTGAAATCTAAATTGCAGTGTAAAAATAAAGCAGCCAGTATTTATCCTGCACAGAAACAAAATAACCCACCTGCGGTGCACAAATGGTTTTGCCCAACTGCTAACAAATTTGCTGCTGCGATCAGATCTGAGGGGATCATTCCGAGTTGATCGCTCGCTGACATTTTTCGCAGTGCAGCAAACAGGTTAGTACTGCACATGCGTATGCATCGCAATGCGCAGGCGCGTCATACGGCTACAAAGCGGATCGTTGCTAAGCGATGGATTTAACGAAGAATCCATTCGTACAGCCGATCGCAAGAAGATTGACAGGAAGAGGGTGTTTGTGGGTGTCAACTGCCCGTTTTCTGGGAGTGGTGCAGCGAACGTGGCGTGTCCAGGCGTTTAGAGAGCGGATGTCTGACGTCAATTCCGGGACCTGCAAAGCATGATTAATCGCACAGGGTAAATAACTCTTACCCTGGGCTTGTTTTACACAAAACTTTTTTTGCATAGCAGGGCTGCACCAAATACGCAAAAATACATTCCCCCATAGGCGGCGTCTAGTTGATCGCACAGGCTGCAAAAAGTTGCAGTATGCGATCAATCTGGAATGACCCCCTGAATCAGATCAGATCTGTGTGTGGTTTCTTTAGATATTGGAGTAGGAAAGATATTACTATAGATTCAAATAAAATAGTAAGATGTTCATGCTTAATTACCCATTCATTATCATAAGTGTAACTATAAAACTAGTTGCTGCTCTGAAAAAAAAGATAGAATCAGAAGTCAAATATTTTATGTAACATCTTAAAAAGGAATTTGTTTAATGTTCTAACATACATTTTTCATACTGCGCCAGTTGGTATTTTAGGTTTAGTGACCTTTAATATACATTCAATAGAAGCATGGTATTTAATTTGTGATTTCAAATAGTATTTATGAATTCTGCATTTTGGTGGCAGACAAATCTAGAGTGTAATCACGGGACAAATGGAAATAAATTATGAAATTGGTCAATGCTTTAAGAAGCTCTTTTATGTTCATGCTGAAACAAATAATGCAAGTACACAATTATGAAAAATGAAATTGGAGGTTAGAGTGGCTAAACTGAATCAAAAACAGGACGGCATATTTTATTTCCAAAAAGGGAAAAAAAACTATTTTCTTAAATGAGATCAAAATGTAATGACGAGCATATTTCCAGGTAGATAGTAGCGGAATACCAGTTGGTGGGCAAAGTGGCAACTGTCACGTAACAGCATTATCAGACTTCAGTAATATATAAAGCAGTATTTGGCGACTGGTATTTTTGTGCAGATACATGCAGAACCTTAACATGACATCTAGGTGCCCTCTTCCCGGTAATCTCTTCGGGAAGGTGGCGCCGCACATAGAAATCAAGGACTCTGTGCAAGAATCTTTGCTCTCTAGTGGTCAGCATCATCTTCCCAAATATCACTGGGAAGATGGCGCTGGCCGGGACGGAGGGACTCACTTCCCGTTCAAGTAAGGGAGGAAGCGGGTATTTTTCTATTAATATTTTTATAATGCAGGGCCTCATAACGCCCCTTTTTAAAGCCACACCCCCACTCAACAGGGGCCTGGCATGGCTCTCTATGACCCTGGTGACCACCATACAATGCAGAAAGCACTGCAGTGACCCCAGGGCCAGATTAACAATGGGGCGGGTGGAGCAGCAGCTCCAGACCCTCCCATGAAAACAGGCCCACAGGAGACTGACAGAGTCGACAGGAAAAAAAACCTTTTTCCTATCACAGCTGCAACTTGCAAGTTGCAGTGCTGTCCTCCTAGACCAACCCATACAAAAATGTATTGGCATACCAGCCCACGCACCAAGTGCCTCCAGCATGGGAAAACCGCCGGGACCAGACACCTGGATAGAGATGGGGGGCCGCCACTGCCCATCTGCAAAGTCTTGGGTCTTCACTGTGATGCCACCATGGACACACGGCTTGGTGGGTGGATGGACATCCAATTGCTACCATGGCGTCCAGGACTGGTATCACAGGAAGAGCGGCAAAATGTCCACCGGCCAAGCAGCAGTGAAGACCATCACGGTAGAACACTGTTAACTGATAGTAGTGTAGCGACCAGGTCCACAGCCAATCCAAAAGGGAAAAGGGGAGCGTGGACAGGGCTGTCAGACTGAGTGTGAGCACCCTGGCCAGTGCAGTCAACATGGAAGGGGACATGGCCGCCAGTGCTGGAAGGAGTGCTGTGGGGGTCAGAGAGGATGATAGTGCTGCAGAGACTGGTGTCATGGTAACATGGGGTCTTTGCTTTTGTTCATTTGAAGACTCTCATATTACACTGTTGATATAGGCGGAGTGAGGAGGGCGACTAAGGTGATTGCAGTAGTGCTAGCCAGTAGCCACAGCCCATGACTTGTGCCACACACCCTGTGCAGACCTCATACCCACAGCACTGGTAATGCCCCCCACATCCCTAATCTCACTCCCTGCGGCGACACACAATAGGCCCTTCAGACATTTCAGCTCCAGCCCATGTGGACCATAATCTGGCACTGGTTCCTATCACTGCATTCCCTGGGTGGGCCCAGCCTGACACTGCCTAGGAATAATTTATCTCAGTATCTGCCTATGTTTTAATACTGTCCTGTACATAACAGAGCACTTTAGCTTTACTTATTATTTGAATATTTTACTATTGTGTTTTTCTGTTGTCTATATTTCTTCCAGCGTCAATCTGACGATCATGAATAGTAAAATTGATCCCATCTTGTCTATGCCATTGTAAAAATAACACATGGAAACCCTGAAAACCACTGTATGTGTCGGTTCATTTTCTTACATTTGTCAAGTTCACAGCCACCTTCCTACTGGTGCAGGCAGGATATTCTGCATTAGCCTGAGGAGTATTTTGCACTTGATCAGGGCTGGCATGCCTGAGTATACCATGTCTTTCTATGCTGCTTCTTTGCTAAATAATAATGTACGCAAGAGGACAGGGGAAAAAAAAATCTGATTTTAACATTCTGTTTTTTGTATGTCACAAAGAAATTCTCAAACTAAATGACTGAAGAATAAACTGGAAATGAATATATTATAAAATTGAACATGCATGTAGAACCAAGATTCACGTACTGTAGAAATCAAGAAGCTGGTAGGTCATACAGGATATCTGCTCTAAGACTGATATTTAGAGGGAGCTAAATGGATTTTCCCTGGTTCTAGAATAATTTATGTATTACTACTGTATAACAGTATCAGGCAGAATATACCACAATCGCTTGTACCAGAAAGTACAGGTATTACTAGGAGACAATGGGGCTCATACCAATGTGTTGGAGGGCACTTAGTTTACCTTTGTTCACCCCTTGCACGTACTACACCTACACCGAGAGCATTACCCTTCCTTAGATGTTCTGGGAACTTAGCAGCCCATTTATCAACAAGTGATAAAACTCATTGTAAATGATAAAACTCATTGCAGATTATAAATGATGCTTCAGCCAATCAGTTCCCAACTGTAATTTTTCAAACAATGACAGGAGCTGAACACATGGCACTTAGAAGCTGATTGGCTTGAGCCATAGCCAGATTAAGGGGGGGGGGGATGTAGGGCATACTGTACCCTGGACCCCTCATTGTCAGGGGGCCCCCCGGCCATAGCACACTGACATCACTAGCTTTCCCTCTTAAGCAGCAGCAGAACCAGCAGCCAGAATGCTAGCATGACAGTATGCAGTGCAGGCAGGGACACATGAGTATCAGATTTCATGAACTATCGATGCAGCTTCTCAACCAGAGGATAGATAGAAGGGTGGAGAGCTGTAAGTGACACGGGGATCCCAGCTTCTCCCCCTCCCCACCTGAGTGTCTGAGTCCGGTGTACCCCCAAGGCTTAATCTGGTCCTGGCTTGAGACCATTTATCATACACAGCAAGTTTTAGCATGCACATCGAGTTTTATCACTCGTTGATAAATAAGCCCATCAGTGCTTATTCTGATGACAGTGTTTCTAGAGCAAATTGATGATCAGGTGTAATGAACTACTGTAAGTAGATATGTTGAATCTGTGTGCAGGGAAACACATTGCAGAAGCATTAGAATTGCTATGTAAATGGAGAAACAGAGCTGTAGCCATTGGTGTAAGTTTGGCCAAGATGTGTGGATGAAGGATCATCAGATTTCACCTCCCCCTTGGCCAGTAATTTGAATCCGTGACACCCCACCACCACTACCTGTGAAAGACTTACCACTGAACTTGGTTATACAGTGTGCAAATGGCCCAACACAGAAATGCTGATATTACTCCACCACTTGTGACCCCCTACACACGTAGCCCCCAGACACAAATGCTTCTGTTGCCTCCAAAAGTTCCTGCACTGGCATTTAGCAAGCAAATATGGTGCCCAAAGAGAGACAATAATATGGCTCCTCACACATTCTGCATGGGCATCCTAAAATTGTGGGGTTGAAGGTGGCCTGATCCCTAAATCTGCACCGACTGTAAATGATTTTGTTAATTTCTATTCACATGGATATAGATATACGTGATATGTGCAATGTAACAATTATTTAACAAACAAGTGCAGTGTGCATAATAATACTAACTTAAAAAGCTGCAAAAGCATTGTCCAACAGCTGAAATTAAGTTTTGTGATTCCATGCAACTATTTTTGTGCAAAAATGTGTTCTCTTGTGTGATGGGCAAGAAATCATACTTTCCTACTCTCCTTGAAATGTTCGAGGACTCGTGACTTTTGTGAAGTCCCCTCTGACCCACGAGTAGAGTAATAGCCCTGTCAGACTGCTAACTATGAACATGGGTTATTGGTACATGAACGCGCATAACCCGTGTTCATGTGCGGTCTGAGAGGTGCCAGGGTAGAAATACCTGGTCCAGCGACCCGGTATTCCAACTCAGGTAGCGAGCAGGGTTGAACACTAGAGATGAGCGGGTTCGGTTTCTCTGAATCCGAACCTGCCCGAACTTCATGTTTTTTTTCACGGGTCCGAGCGACTCGGATCTTCCCGCCTTGCTCGGTTAACCCGAGCGCGCCCGAACGTCATCATGACGCTGTCGGATTCTCGCGAGGCTCGGATTCTATCGCGAGACTCGGATTCTATATAAGGAGCCGCGCGTCGCCGCCATTTTCACACGTGCATTGAGATTGATAGGGAGAGGACGTGGCTGGCGTCCTCTCCATTTAGATTATAAAAGAGAGAGATTTACTGGAGCTTAGGACTAGGAGGAGTACTGTAGAAGTGTAGAGAGTGCAGAGAGTTTACTAGTGAGTGACCACCAGACAGTGCAGTTTATTTAATATATCCGTTCTCTGCCTGAAAAAAGCGATACACACAGTGACTCAGTCACATACCATATCTGTGTGCACTGCTCAGGCTCAGCCCAGTGTGCTGCATCATCTATATATATTATATATCTGTCTGACTGCTCAGCTCACACAGCTTATAATTGTGGGGGAGACTGGGGAGCACTGCAGTGCCAGTTATAGGTTATAGCAGGAGCCAGGAGTACATAATATTATATAGTGAGTGACCACCAGACAGTGCAGTTTATTTAATATATCCGTTCTCTGCCTGAAAAAAGCGATACACACAGTGACTCAGTCAGTCACATACCATATCTGTGTGCACTGCTCAGGCTCAGCCCAGTGTGCTGCATCATCTATATATATTATATATCTGTCTGACTGCTCAGCTCACACAGCTTATAATTGTGGGGGAGACTGGGGAGCACTGCAGTGCCAGTTATAGGTTATAGCAGGAGCCAGGAGTACATAATATTATATTAAAATTAAACAGTGCACACTTTTGCTGCAGGAGTGCCACTGCCAGTGTGACTGACCAGTGACCTGACCACACTGACCACCAGTATAGTTAGTAGTATACTTATATTGTGATTGCCTGAAAAAGTTAAACACTCGTCGTGTGACTTCACTTGTGTGTTGTTTTTTTTTTTATTCTATAAAAATAAAACTCATTCTGCTGACAGACAGTGTCCAGCAGGTCCGTCATTATATAATATATAATATATACCTGTCCGGCTGCAGTAGTGATATATATATATTTTTTATATCATTTATCATCCAGTCGCAGCAGACACAGTACGGTAGTTCACGGCTGTGGCTACCTCTGTGTCTGCACTCGGCAGGCAGTCCGTCCATAATTGTATACCACCTAACCGTGGTTTTTTTTTCTTTCTTCTTTATACATACATAGTTACATAGACATCTCTTTATCAACCAGTCTATATTAGCAGCAGACACAGTACAGTACGGTAGTTCACGGCTGTGGCTACCTCTGTGTCTGCACTCGGCAGGCAGTCCGTCCATAATTGTATACCACCTAACCGTGGTTTTTTTTTCTTTCTTCTTTATACATACATAGTTACATAGACATCTCTTTATCAACCAGTCTATATTAGCAGCAGACACAGTACAGTACGGTAGTTCACGGCTGTGGCTACCTCTGTGTCTGCACTCGGCAGGCAGTCCGTCCATAATTGTATACCACCTAACCGTGGTTTTTTTTTCTTTCTTCTTTATACATACATAGTTACATAGACATCTCTTTATCAACCAGTCTATATTAGCAGCAGACACAGTACAGTACGGTAGTTCACGACTGTGGCTACCTCTGTGTCTGCACTCGGCAGGCAGTCCGTCCATAATTGTATACCACCTAACCGTGGTTTTTTTTTCTTTCTTCTTTATACATACATAGTTACATAGACATCTCTTTATCAACCAGTCTATATTAGCAGCAGACACAGTACAGTACGGTAGTTCACGGCTGTGGCTACCTCTGTGTCTGCACTCGGCAGGCAGTCCATAATTGTATACTAGTATCCATCTCCATTGTTTACCTGAGGTGCCTTTTAGTTGTGCCTATTAAAATATGGAGAACAAAAATGTTGAGGTTCCAAAATTAGGGAAAGATCAAGATCCACTTCCACCTCGTGCTGAAGCTGCTGCCACTAGTCATGGCCGAGACGATGAAATGCCAGCAACGTCGTCTGCCAAGGCCGATGCCCAATGTCATAGTACAGAGCATGTCAAATCCAAAACACCAAATATCAGAAAAAAAAGGACTCCAAAACCTAAAATAAAATTGTCGGAGGAGAAGCGTAAACTTGCCAATATGCCATTTACGACACGGAGTGGCAAGGAACGGCTGAGGCCCTGGCCTATGTTCATGGCTAGTGGTTCAGCTTCACATGAGGATGGAAGCACTCAGCCTCTCGCTAGAAAAATGAAAAGACTCAAGCTGGCAAAAGCAGCACAGCAAAGAACTGTGCATTCTTCGAAATCCCAAATCCACAAGGAGAGTCCAATTGTGTCGGTTGCGATGCCTGACCTTCCCAACACTGGACGTGAAGAGCATGCGCCTTCCACCATTTGCACGCCCCCTGCAAGTGCTGGAAGGAGCACCCGCAGTCCAGTTCCTGATAGTCAGATTGAAGATGTCAGTGTTGAAGTACACCAGGATGAGGAGGATATGGGTGTTGCTGGCGCTGGGGAGGAAATTGACCAGGAGGATTCTGATGGTGAGGTGGTTTGTTTAAGTCAGGCACCCGGGGAGACACCTGTTGTCCGTGGGAGGAATATGGCCGTTGACATGCCAGGTGAAAATACCAAAAAAATCAGCTCTTCGGTGTGGAGGTATTTCACCAGAAATGCGGACAACAGGTGTCAAGCCGTGTGTTCCCTTTGTCAAGCTGTAATAAGTAGGGGTAAGGACGTTAACCACCTCGGAACATCCTCCCTTATACGTCACCTGCAGCGCATTCATAATAAGTCAGTGACAAGTTCAAAAACTTTGGGTGACAGCGGAAGCAGTCCACTGACCAGTAAATCCCTTCCTCTTGTAACCAAGCTCACGCAAACCACCCCACCAACTCCCTCAGTGTCAATTTCCTCCTTCCCCAGGAATGCCAATAGTCCTGCAGGCCATGTCACTGGCAATTCTGACGAGTCCTCTCCTGCCTGGGATTCCTCCGATGCATCCTTGCGTGTAACGCCTACTGCTGCTGGCGCTGCTGTTGTTGCCGCTGGGAGTCGATGGTCATCCCAGAGGGGAAGTCGTAAGCCCACTTGTACTACTTCCAGTAAGCAATTGACTGTTCAACAGTCCTTTGCGAGGAAGATGAAATATCACAGCAGTCATCCTGCTGCAAAGCGGATAACTGAGGCCTTGACAACTATGTTGGTGTTAGACGTGCGTCCGGTATCCGCCGTTAGTTCACAGGGAACTAGACAATTTATTGAGGCAGTGTGCCCCCGTTACCAAATACCATCTAGGTTCCACTTCTCTAGGCAGGCGATACCGAGAATGTACACGGACGTCAGAAAAAGACTCACCAGTGTCCTAAAAAATGCAGTTGTACCCAATGTCCACTTAACCACGGACATGTGGACAAGTGGAGCAGGGCAGGGTCAGGACTATATGACTGTGACAGCCCACTGGGTAGATGTATGGACTCCCGCCGCAAGAACAGCAGCGGCGGCACCAGTAGCAGCATCTCGCAAACGCCAACTCTTTCCTAGGCAGGCTACGCTTTGTATCACCGCTTTCCAGAATACGCACACAGCTGAAAACCTCTTACGGCAACTGAGGAAGATCATCGCGGAATGGCTTACCCCAATTGGACTCTCCTGTGGATTTGTGGCATCGGACAACGCCAGCAATATTGTGTGTGCATTAAATATGGGCAAATTCCAGCACGTCCCATGTTTTGCACATACCTTGAATTTGGTGGTGCAGAATTTTTTAAAAAACGACAGGGGCGTGCAAGAGATGCTGTCGGTGGCCAGAAGAATTGCGGGACACTTTCGGCGTACAGGCACCACGTACAGAAGACTGGAGCACCACCAAAAACTACTGAACCTGCCCTGCCATCATCTGAAGCAAGAAGTGGTAACGAGGTGGAATTCAACCCTCTATATGCTTCAGAGGTTGGAGGAGCAGCAAAAGGCCATTCAAGCCTATACAATTGAGCACGATATAGTAGGTGGAATGCACCTGTCTCAAGCGCAGTGGAGAATGATTTCAACGTTGTGCAAGGTTCTGATGCCCTTTGAACTTGCCACACGTGAAGTCAGTTCAGACACTGCCAGCCTGAGTCAGGTCATTCCCCTCATCAGGCTTTTGCAGAAGAAGCTGGAGACATTGAAGGAGGAGCTAACACGGAGCGATTCCGCTAGGCATGTGGGACTTGTGGATGGAGCCCTTAATTCGCTTAACAAGGATTCACGGGTGGTCAATCTGTTGAAATCAGAGCACTACATTTTGGCCACCGTGCTCGATCCTAGATTTAAAGCCTACCTTGGATCTCTCTTTCCGGCAGACACAAGTCTGCTGGGGTTGAAAGACCTGCTGGTGACAAAATTGTCAAGTCAAGCGGAACGCGACCTGTCAACATCTCCTCCTTCACATTCTCCCGCAACTGGGGGTGCGAGGAAAAGGCTCAGAATTCCGAGCCCACCCGCTGGCGGTGATGCAGGGCAGTCTGGAGCGACTGCTGATGCTGACATCTGGTCCGGACTGAAGGACCTGACAACGATTACGGACATGTCGTCTACTGTCACTGCATATGATTCTCTCAACATTGATAGAATGGTGGAGGATTATATGAGTGACCGCATCCAAGTAGGCACGTCACACAGTCCGTACTTATACTGGCAGGAAAAAGAGGCAATTTGGAGGCCCTTGCACAAACTGGCTTTATTCTACCTAAGTTGCCCTCCCACAAGTGTGTACTCCGAAAGAGTGTTTAGAGCCGCCGCTCACCTTGTCAGCAATCGGCGTACGAGGTTACATCCAGAAAATGTGGAGAAGATGATGTTCATTAAAATGAATTATAATCAATTCCTCCGCGGAGACATTGACCAGCAGCAATTGCCTCCACAAAGTACACAGGGAGCTGAGATGGTGGATTCCAGTGGGGACGAATTGATAATCTGTGAGGAGGGGGATGTACACGGTGATATATCGGAGGGTGATGATGAGGTGGACATCTTGCCTCTGTAGAGCCAGTTTGTGCAAGGAGAGATTAATTGCTTCTTTTTTGGGGGGGGTCCAAACCAACCCGTCGTATCAGTCACAGTCGTGTGGCAGACCCTGTCACTGAAATGATGGGTTGGTTAAAGTGTGCATGTCCTGTTTTGTTTATACAACATAAGGGTGGGTGGGAGGGCCCAAGGACAATTCCATCTTGCACCTCTTTTTTCTTTTCTTTTTCTTTGCATCATGTGCTGATTGGGGAGGGTTTTTTGGAAGGGACATCCTGCGTGACACTGCAGTGCCACTCCTAAATGGGCCCGGTGTTTGTGTCGGCCACTAGGGTCGCTAATCTTACTCACACAGTCAGCTACCTCATTGCGCCTCTTTTTTTCTTTGCGTCATGTGCTGTTTGGGGAGGGTTTTTTGGAAGGGACATCCTGCGTGACACTGCAGTGCCACTCCTAGATGGGCCCGGTGTTTGTGTCGGCCACTAGGGTCGCTAATCTTACTCACACAGCTACCTCATTGCGCCTCTTTTTTTCTTTGCGTCATGTGCTGTTTGGGGAGGGTTTTTTGGAAGGGACATCCTGCGTGACACTGCAGTGCCACTCCTAGATGGGCCCGGTGTTTGTGTCGGCCACTAGGGTTGCTAATCTTACTCACACAGCTACCTCATTGCGCCTCTTTTTTTCTTTGCATCATGTGCTGTTTGGGGAGGGTTTTTTGGAAGGGACATCCTGCGTGACACTGCAGTGCCACTCCTAGATGGGCCCGGTGTTTGTGTCGGCCACTAGGGTCGCTAATCTTACTCACACAGCTACCTCATTGCGCCTCTTTTTTTCTTTGCGTCATGTGCTGTTTGGGGAGGGTTTTTTGGAAGGGCCATCCTGCGTGACACTGCAGTGCCACTCCTAGATGGGCCCGGTGTTTGTGTCGGCCACTAGGGTCGCTAATCTTACTCACACAGCTACCTCATTGCGGCTCTTTTTTTCTTTGCGTCATGTGCTGTTTGGGGAGGGTTTTTTGGAAGGGACATCCTGCGTGACACTGCAGTGCCACTCCTAGATGGGCCCGGTGTTTGTGTCGGCCACTAGGGTCGCTTATCTTACTCACACAGCGACCTCGGTGCAAATTTTAGGACTAAAAATAATATTGTGAGGTGTGAGGTATTCAGAATAGACTGAAAATGAGTGGAAATTATGGTTTTTGAGGTTAATAATACTTTGGGATCAAAATGACCCCCAAATTCTATGATTTAAGCTGTTTTTTAGTGTTTTTTGAAAAAAACACCCGAATCCAAAACACACCCGAATCCGACAAAAAAAATTCGGTGAGGTTTTGCCAAAACGCGTTCGAACCCAAAACACGGCCGCGGAACCGAACCCAAAACCAAAACACAAAACCCGAAAAATTTCAGGCGCTCATCTCTATTGAACACGTGTTCAACCTGACTCGCTGTGCGATGTGAATGGGAGCGGGTCGATGCAATCTGTTTCTTGTTCACTGTGTGTTGACGGGCAGCGCTTGGGGATTCCGTGTCAGGCGCACAGGTGCGACCCGCCTCAGGCGGTCTGAAAGGAGTATTAGACACTTCTTAAGTGAAATAGGCAAGTTAAGGGTATGATAACGCAATGTACTGTGCTCTAGTTACTGGACATGCAAAGCTGACAGGTTAATTTACATATAATGAAATTGGAGGGCTGGACTATACATCCTAATTCTAAACATAAGAGGTGCTACCATGCACTTTAAGCACAAAATCCCTGCAAGGTAAGAAAAAAATAGTTGGATACTTTCCTATATGTACTGTCTGGTCCAATGGTCTCCGCAGCTCCAGGTCATCTTCCCTCAATCTTTCCACTGCAGAGGAGAATGCTGGGAGGGGAGGTGGCTGCTGGGAGATGTAGTTGTCCCTGCTGCTGCACCTCTTATTATGTTTATAATTAGGGTGTGCAGCCCAGCTCCCCCCCAATGTACTTTATACAGTATGGTGTACATAAATGTACACTTGAGGGTGGAGACTCCTTCAGTCTTGACTAGTATGGGTCCTTGCTTTTGCAGTCTGCATACTGGAATAGTTTCTTTAAAAAGTAATCCTGGATAAACGTATATAATATGTCAGTATTAGGAATGGGTTCAGGGCATGGGACCCCCTGGATTGGTGTGGCTGGGCTGCTTCAAAATATCATTATTGTAACACTTAATGTAAACCTTTTAGCACTTAAACTTCTTTTTACTAATATAACACTTTTTAACAGTTTTATTGCTACTTCTCACCTATGTAATACTTTTAGTACTGAGGGGTCTATTTACTAAGCCTTGGACGGAGATAAAGTACCAGCCAATCAGCTCCTGTCATTTTTCAAACCCTGCCTATTACATGACAGGTAACAGCTGATTGGCTGGTACTTTATCTCTGTCCACTTTATCTCCATCCAATGCTTAGTAAATAAACCCCTAAAGCTGCTACCACTACTTCTCACCTATGTAACACATTTAGTGCTAAAGCAGCTGCCTCTTATTTTCTCACCTATGTAACACTTTTAGAGCTAAAGCTGCTACCTCTTAATGTAACACTTTTTAACACTTGAACTGCTGCTTCTTACTTGTGTGATGCCTTGGGGGGTGGTTGGGGTGTGCTGGCCCGGGAAGTCCTGTGTTCTGGACTTTAACCTTATGAATGTTAGGGACCCACCTCATGAGATTACCTGGCTGTGGTAGGTGGGCCCATATTTATGGCCAAAAATCATGCTAAGAATTTTAATTTTACTCTATGTCAAATTGCAGAGTTTATTATAATTGTTCTGATTATTAGTGTTCTTAGTTTGCACCTGCCTTTTCCCTTTGTGTGGCACAAAATTAAATGCCCTGAATGTATGTCTTGTGCTTCACATGTAATTGGTATTGACTTTGACGAGGAAATCATGACTATGACTTGGCCAGCTACCAAGCTCACCAGAAGGACTGCAGATGTGGAACGAATTTGCAGAATTTCATTATATCCCCTTAGGGTAAATAATATGGCATTATAATAACAAAGACAAAATCTGCATCCTAGAAAAAGGACCTGAACAAAAACTCATAGGAATATATGGATAACTCTGTGAAACTTTTACTCAAGAATCAATGGCATCAGTGATTGCAGGTGTGTCAACAACCACTAAACGTCAACTGTCTGTAGTACAATTAAAAAAAAAGCAGCATACCAACATAAATGAATGCTGGGAAATACTGCATGTGATTTGTTTGTCCAGTGATGATCAGGGGTGTGTAGTTATGTGCTACAGTATGTGAGGACATGGTGGAGGGGGTTAGAGAAGCCTCCTGGTTCAGGGACTTGATAATGTGATTTATGGAGAATCGCGCAAATATGGCATCAGCCCCAGGGCTGTCTTAACAGCTTGGTAGGCCCTGGGGAAAGCAACACACTTGGGCCCCTACTCACCCAATCATAGGAATAAATGGAAACAAATCAAAACTTAACCTATAGTCCCACATATCTCTCTCTCCACATGCTTCCATACTGTGAATGGCTGTCCAGTCATCCACCAATCAGCATGATGACAGCCATTCACTGTCGGTTATGTCTAAATTCAAGTGGGTTAAAGGACCTGTCACGTGACAGGGCAGGAGAAGGGTAGGAAGAAGGGACCCAAACGGACACGGTGCCTCGCTCCGCTCTGTTTTGCTCGCCACCTGGTTACTAAAGGAAACCAGAGGCGGCATGGATAGTGAAACTGCAAGCCCTGGCCTTGCTCCTCTCCCTGGGCGTGAAAGGTCCTTTAGCCCACTTGGATTTAGCAACTACCATTTACTGTCAGGCTGCAGGCAGGGAGGCAGGTAGAGAATGTTGCCTGGCCACTCGGATTGTGTGTATTTCACAAACAGAATACCCGGGAGCATTCTCTACATACAGTACCTCTTAAGAAGCTCCAGAGGCACCAAGCCAGGGAGGAAGATGCCCCCAGGCCCAGCCTGCCCCTTTCTTAAAGGTCCTTAGAATCATGGGGCCCAGTGAAGCCCATACATTAAAATGGTCCGGCAGTCCCCCGGTTCATAATACTGCATAATGCAGCAATGAAAATTAAAGAAATTAGACTTTTTTAAAAAGTCAAAAAATATGATGTAGACTCACGGTAGACATCTTACGAATACCATGTAAAACTGTTCAATGTCTTTTCAAAGAGACATTATAGGAAAGTTTGTTAAATTTAGCACAAAACATTTGTACAAAGTTACTTACCATTGGATTATGCAGTCCCTGGGGGTAAATTTACTAAAATGGGAGTTCGATTTAAGATGGAATGTTGCCCATAGCAACCAATCAGATTCTACTTCTCATTTATCTAGCACCTTCTATAACATTATACCTGTATTCTGACTGGTTGCTATGGGCAACATCCCATCTTAAATAGAACTCCCATTTTAGTAAATTTACCCCCAGATTAGAAAAGTGTCCTATTGTAGTACTAAAGCGCAAAAAAAATAAAAAAATGTTAGCTACAAGGAGAGGCAACCCACTGAATGGACAGCCATGTGTCTGCTCCTCAGGCGCTTCTCCGGTGCTTTCTGTATGACATAATGAGATCATGTATGCTGGACCAGGTCTTAGAGGAGCCATGCAATGGCACCTGCCCTGCATACTCTTACATCATCAAATTCCAGGAAAATGGGCTAGTGTGGATCAGCTGTTTCCCTCAATGTTGCACTTTCCCCATCTTAGCCAAAGAGGATCCACAGCATAACAGGTACACAGTGATTGTGCACAGGGGCAATTTCATGTACAATAAGGAATTATCCAAAACACGTAATAGCTGCAATGGTGCAAAGTGAGCCATAAAACAACACTACAGTATAACTGCGCGGGAGGCATTCATGATAACGCCAGTCAGGATCCCAGCGGTCACAAAGCCAACGCCGGAATCCCGACAGGTGGCAAAATGCCGCAGCCAGAATACCGGCGACAACAGGCTATTCTCAATCTGTGGGAGTCCACGACACCCATAGAGGGAGAATCAGAGCCGGCCATAGGCATAGGCATACTAGGCAATTGCCTAGGGCATTTGACATGCCTAGGGGCATCAGCAGCTTCTGCTGATTAAAATGATATGCGGCATGCCTATATTCTGTTTGTAGCATTTCATATGCAGATACAGCTACAGTCTCACACAGTATATAGGCATGCAGCATATCATTTTAATCAGCAGGAGCTGCTTGTGCATCCTAGCCACATAGCAATGCAAATAAGCTGCATTTTCATAAAAAAGGTGCCAGACATTAGCATTGAGGCAAGATTTATGAGGACACATCTGTATCCAAGCAGAGGCAGAGGTCACAGTGTTAGTGGCAGTGTGAGTGCTGTGTGCATGTGAGTGGGTTGGTTGTGCAGTAGTGTTCGGAATATGTGTAAGGAGCATTATGTGTGTCATGTAAAAATGATTTAATAATATGCAACATATGTGTAAAGGGCCACAATGTGTATCATTATGTGTATAAGGGCATTAATAATGTGCGGCATATGTGTAACAGGGTACTACTGTATGTGTGTCATTATGTGTATTGGGGCACTAATAATTTGCAGAAAATGTGTAGGGGGCACTATGTGTGTCTGTGTATAAGGGCATTAATAATGTGCGGCATATGTGTAAGGGGCACTATGTGTGTCATTATGTGTATAATGGCATTAATAATGTTAATACTACTGTGGGATGTAATGTGAATTATGGACACTATCGCATGATCAAATGTGAATAAAGTTGCAGTACTGTGTGGCGTAATTGGAATTGGGGTTAATATTGTGTGGCCATGCCCCTTGCCAGCAAAAACACACCCCTGTTTGGGCTGTGCGCCAAATAAGCGAACTGTTCCTATTTAAAATATAGGGGGTACAAACACCAAAATAAGGACTGTTATGGGTGAGGGGTGATGGTGCTGGGAAAGAGGTGCAGGGTCAGAGGTGGAACTTGCGGCGGTGCTAGGGGGCACCAGCCAAATCTTGCCTAGGGCATCATATTGGTTAGGGCCGGCTCTGGGGAGAATATAACCTGTGGCAAGAGCAGAGAGCCCGCAAGGGGCTTTCTATTGCTCGCCCGGCTGCCGGCATACTGGCGGATGGGATCCCACTGTCGGGATCATGACAGCCGTGATCCTGTCCGCTGGTAATCAGTATGTATTCCGACTGTGCAATCCAATTTTAAAAGCTGCTTAAAAAAGGTTTCATATAATAAGGAACATTGTTACATTACATTTTACATTTCTGTTAATTAAAACTAGTTTCCTTCTACTGTACGTACAGTAACATGTTCTTTGTTGTGTAATTAGTAAAATAATAGGTATACTGTATTAGAAGACCCCCCCCCCCCATAACAGCAAGTGCCTATTCTGCAACAGAAAAAAGAATACAGTATTGCAGCTTCAAGTCTTGAACTGTGAGAAAACACAGCACAAAAAACAAACAAATCCAGAAGGAATTTGAAAAGTCTAACACTATGACCTTCACAAGTGAAAATGAGACATACTGAGATGACCCAAGGCATCTGCTGTGTCACTTTTCTTTAAAACAGCACAGAAATTGGTAGCAAGGATCAGAAACTGAAACATGAGTGAATTAGCTACTGATTCCTCAGAACATCAGTTATTTCTTAATTTATTGAATTACATATTTGATTATGGAAGAGAAAATTAAATTATTTAAAAAACATATTTAAAATAAATAAAAAAAATATAAATTGCATATAGCATAATATTCTATTTCACAGTATGTGTACTGATTATCTGGCATGTAATGCACTTCTGTTTTTGCTCAATCTCGTTTATGTTTTTTTTGGTGATTAAGCATATTAATTTCCTGCAACACCAGAGCAAACTGGTCTGCCAGAAACTAAAATCTGTAAAGGTGGGTACACACTAGGCGACGTGCTCTTTGACGTTCATATCGCTCAGTGACGTCACGCAGCAGCCGGGCCATGCAGGCAGCTTTTGGACGACAGTCCAGATTGAGCTGCCTGCATGGCCAACAGCGAGGGTCGACCCACAGGGCCACACATTGTTGGTCGCCGGTAGCATACACCCTTGAAAATGAGTGAGGTCGCACAGGAAGGGTGAAAATGAGCGGCGTCGCTCATTTTCTCGGCAAGCGTGTATGCACCTTTATAATTAGGTAACACTGCAACATACCGTACATGACATTTAGCCAATAAAAGTGCAACAGTTCCGAACACCTAACCATAACCTTAAACTCATGATCTTAGATGCAAGGGCGTAGCTACCATAGGTGCATGGAGTGCAGCTGCTATGGGGCCCATCTTCCCTGTCACAGTTACACGTTATATATATTTTTCACCACTGGGTAGTACAGTACATAGGGACTTATACAAATTTTTGCCTTGGAGCCTACAATATATCTAGTTATGCCCTTGGACCTACTCATTGTAATGTGGTATAAAATGAGCTGGGGGGCATTATAATGTTCATACTGTAATATAAACTGGGGACTGTAGTGTGGCAAAATATTAATTGGGGACACTGTCATAATGTGAATTGGGGGTACTGTGCTCTAAAATGTGACATATTGTGAACTGAGGCACTACTTCAGTTCATAAAATAAACTAGGGCACTACTATGGTTCAGAAAATTAACTAGGACACTATTATGGGGCATAAAATGATCAACTGCTTCAGAGAGGTGTCTCTAGAAGCATTCAGATGGGGCCCCCCTTCAAATTGCTGTTATGGGGCCCACAAAGCTCTGGCTACGACACTGCTTCAATGTATGAAAATAGAACTAGAAATGTCTCTTGGTATCGTCTAAGGGAATCTTGTTACCTGCACGGTACAGGACTCCTGCTGCAAGAATAAAGTACAGTAGTATGCAGTTGGGGTATTTGAAATGTTCATTGGAATGACATACAGAGCAAAGACCATGAGATTGGGAAACAGAGTAGTGGAAAGGAAGGAGATGAGAGGTGCATGACCGCCGTGGATAAGAAGACAGTGATTTGCCCGCCTACTTCTTTTCAAAATAGACTACTCGGGGAGCAACCCAAATGAACCCACAGCCATAGCAGGATGATAATGCCCCACTGGCCAGCCGTGAACCCCCCCATAAACGCGGTGTTTCTAAAAGAAAAGGGCCGGTGTGTATGGTGTCTCTATGGCAGATCTACAGGCAACAGGTTGCCTTTCCAAACACTCTGCAAGCAAAATAAATGTGCCACCCCTAGCCCTGCTATGTGGGCAATGGCACTGCTTACACTTCCCTAGGTACAGCCATGACCTAACCCACCTGGGAACAAAGAAAAAGAACGAGTTTCTTGTATAAGGTGCAACTCCAAGTGTACCACTAAATGTGTATGAATAGAACAAAAGGTGACCCCAGCAAGGGTGCAGGAGTAGGTGAGCAGCTGTATATGGAGTGTGTCAGAGCAAAAACAAAATACTATACAGAAAGAGTGGGGCAAACAGTGCTATTCACACATGGGTATACAAACAATACATACAGCTTGGTAATAAATATTTAATTGAACACTGATAGTGCAGACATTATAAAACATTCTAATAAGTAATGAAGAATAAAAAGTGATTAAATTAAAGGGAACAAGTATTCCAACATGCAATTCTAGCAATGTACTGATAACGGGATTCAACGCTTCTCGGAAAGCTCTGGGAGCTATTGGGACTGATACAATTTGTTTCATTTTCCATCTGAGATCAGTCTGTTGCAGGTTACATTTTCAGCTAGCTGGAAGGTTCCATCACAATTGCCTGTTGCAAGGACTTCTTTGGTAAGAGACTGAGCAGATACTTTACCTAATTCATCCGGTAATCCATCATCTACCCACTGCTGGAAAATCATCTAGATGCTAATATGCCACAGTATATCACATGGTTTAAATTCTGTTATTACCAACTAAAACCATAAATTCATTGGATCCTGTTATAGACTCCCTTTGTTATATCTGCCTCTGAGGAAGCTGCGGGACCTACCGCAGGGAAACTCATCAGTCATCTACCTACTTAGGACCACTTTGTTGGGACCCATTGCGATTACATCCAAGACCAACTCAATCACGGAAAAACATTAAGCCATGCGAGCCCACGAACACTCCCTTGTCTCTGCCAAAATATTTTCTACGTTTACACAGAAGGCATCTCCATGTTCCAGTATACTTATCTCAGTTCATCATCTTGGAATTATACTGGATGGCAATTAACATATCCATATATTCTCATATAGCCCCCTTTTTCTATGCACCATTAGGAGCTTCAGTAGCAATGGAATATACAGTATATCTCAATAGTGTAATGCTAAAACTAGTTTAATGTTATGCCCTGAAAATTGAGCATATTTAATACTACATATGTTCAAATGGAATTTTTACAGTGAAAATTACTGACAATGTCATCTGTGAGCATCCTTTGTATCATTGCTAATCTCTTGTTAGGATATTGGTTGCTATGGTTACCAGCATAACGTTATTTCAGTGACGTGAGAGATTGGCTGTCATGGTAACATTAATAGTACCTAAGAACTGATGTCTGTTAATTTCACCCGGAAATTATGATACGTTTTTTGGGGAGATTTTATTTAAAGCTATTCTTAACTATTTCGATGTCTGTTTAACTGTGCAGCAGATAAATAGCATTTTCCATCTTATGTTCTAAATAGAGATGAGCGCCGGAAATTTTTCGGGTTTTGTGTTTTGGTTTTGGGTTCGGTTCCGCGGCCGTGTTTTGGGTTCGACCGCGTTTTGGCAAAACCTCACCGAATTTTTTTTGTCGGATTCGGGTGTGTTTTGGATTCGGGTGTTTTTTTCCAAAAAACCTAAAAAACAGCTTAAATCATAGAATTTGGCGGTCATTTTGATCCCAAAGTATTATTAACCTCAAAAACCA
Organism: Pseudophryne corroboree; assembly: GCF_028390025.1. Classification (NCBI taxonomy): domain Eukaryota; kingdom Metazoa; phylum Chordata; class Amphibia; order Anura; family Myobatrachidae; genus Pseudophryne; species Pseudophryne corroboree. The sequence continues at coordinate 1,071,360,762 of NC_086444.1, forward strand.
TAATTTCCACTCATTTTCAGTCTATTCTGAATACCTCACACCTCACAATATTATTTTTAGTCCTAAAATTTGCACCGAGGTCGCTGTGTGAGTAAGATAAGCGACCCTAGTGGCCGACACAAACACCGGGCCCATCTAGGAGTGGCACTGCAGTGTCACGCAGGATGGCCCTTCCAAAAAACCCTCCCCAAACAGCACATGACGCAAAGAAAAAAAGAGGCGCAATGAGGTAGCTGTGTGAGTAAGATTAGCGACCCTAGTGGCCGACACAAACACCGGGCCCATCTAGGAGTGGCACTGCAGTGTCACGCAGGATGTCCCTTCCAAAAAACCCTCCCCAAACAGCACATGACGCAAAGAAAAAAAGAGGCGCAATGAGGTAGCTGTGTGAGTAAGATAAGCGACCCTAGTGGCCGACACAAACACCGGGCCCATCTAGGAGTGTCACTGCAGTGTCACGCAGGATGTCCCTTCCAAAAAACCCTCCCCAAACAGCACATGACGCAAAGAAAAAAAGAGGCGCAATGAGGTAGCTGTGTGAGTAAGATAAGCGACCCTAGTGGCCGACACAAACACCGGGCCCATCTAGGAGTGGCACTGCAGTGTCACGCAGGATGTCCCTTCCAAAAAACCCTCCCCAAAGAGCACATGACGCAAAGAAAAAAAGAGGCGCAATGAGGTAGCTGTGTGAGTAAGATAAGCGACCCTAGTGGCCGACACAAACACCGGGCCCATCTAGGAGTGGCACTGCAGTGTCACGCAGGATGTCCCTTCCAAAAAATCCTCCCCAAACAGCACATGACGCAAAGAAAAAGAAAAGAAAAAAGAGGTGCAAGATGGAATTGTCCTTGGGCCCTCCCACCCACCCTTATGTTGTATAAACAGGACATGCACACTTTAACCAACCCATCATTTCAGTGACAGGGTCTGCCACACGACTGTGACTGATATGACGGGTTGGTTTGGACCCCCACCAAAAAAGAAGCAATTAATCTCTCCTTGCACAAACTGGCTCTACAGAGGCAAGATGTCCACCTCATCATCATCCTCCGATATATCACCGTGTACATCCCCCTCCTCACAGATTATCAATTCGTCCCCACTGGAATCCACCATCTCAGCTCCCTGTGTACTTTGTGGAGGCAATTGCTGCTGGTCAATGTCTCCACGGAGGAATTGATTATAATTCATTTTAATGAACATCATCTTCTCCACATTTTCTGGATGTAACCTCGTACGCCGATTGCTGACAAGGTGAGCGGCGGCACTAAACACTCTTTCGGAGTACACACTTGTGGGAGGGCAACTTAGGTAGAATAAAGCCAGTTTGTGCAAGGGCCTCCAAATTGCCTCTTTTTCCTGCCAGTATAAGTACGGACTGTGTGACGTGCCTACTTGGATGCGGTCACTCATATAATCCTCCACCATTCTTTCAATGGGGAGAGAATCATATGCAGTGACAGTAGACGACATGTCCGTAATCGTTGTCAGGTCCTTCAGTCCGGACCAGATGTCAGCATCAGCAGTCGCTCCAGACTGCCCTGCATCACCGCCAGCGGGTGGGCTCGGAATTCTGAGCCTTTTCCTCGCACCCCCAGTTGCGGGAGAATGTGAAGGAGGAGATGTTGTTGACAGGTCGCGTTCCGCTTGACTTGACAATTTACTCACCAGCAGGTGTTTGAACCCCAGCAGATTTGTGTCTGCCGGAAAGAGAGATCCAAGGTAGGCTTTAAATCTAGGATCGAGCACGGTGGCCAAAATGTAGTGCTCTGATTTCAACAGATTGACCACCCGTGAATCCTTGCTAAGCGAATTAAGGGCTCCATCCACAAGTCCCACATGCCTAGCGGAATCGCTCCGTGTTAGCTCCTCCTTCAATGTCTCCAGCTTCTTCTGCAAAAGCCTGATGAGGGGAATGACCTGACTCAGGCTGGCAGTGTCTGAACTGACTTCACGTGTGGCAAGTTCAAACGGCATCAGAACCTTGCACAACGTTGAAATCATTCTCCACTGCGCTTGAGACAGGTGCATCCCACCTCCTATATCGTGCTCAATTGTATAGGCTTGAATGGCCTTTTGCTGCTCCTCCAACCTCTGAAGCATATACAGGGTTGAATTCCACCTCGTTACCACTAGAGATGAGCGGGTTCGGTTTCTCTGAATCCGAACCCGCCAGAACTTCATGTTTTTTTTCACGAGTCCGAGCGACTCGGATCTTCCCGCCTTGCTCGGTTAACCCGAGCGCGCCCGAACGTCATCATGACGCTGTCGGATTCTCGCGAGGCTCGGATTCTATCGCGAGACTCGGATTCTATATAAGGAGCCGCGCGTCGCCCCCATTTTCACACGTGCATTGAGATTGATAGGGAGAGGACGTGGCTGGCGTCCTCTCCGTTTAGACACTTGATTTACTAATTTTGGGGAGCATTAGGAGTACTCAGTAGTGTACAGTGCAGAGTTTTGCTGATAGTGACCAGTGACCACCACTTTTATTTATAATCCGTTCTCTGCCTGAAAAAAGCGATACACAGCACACAGTGACTCAGTCACATACATACCATATCTGTGTGCACTGCTCAGGCTCAGGCCAGTGTGCTGCATCATCTATATATATTATATATCTGTCTGACTGCTCAGCTCACACAGCTTATAATTGTGGGGGAGACTGGGGAGCACTACTGCAGTGCCAGTTATAGGTTATAGCAGGAGCCAGGAGTACATAATATTATATTAAAATTAAACAGTGCACACTTTTGCTGCAGGAGTGCCACTGCCAGTGTGACTAGTGACCAGTGACCTGACCACCAGTATATAATATTAGTAGTATACTATCTCTTTATCAACCAGTCTATATTAGCAGCAGACACAGTACAGTGCGGTAGTTCACGGCTGTGGCTACCTCTGTGTCGGCACTCGGCAGCCCGTCCATAATTGTATATACCAGTGACCTAACCGTGGTTTTTTTTTCTTTCTTTATACATACATACTAGTTACGAGTATACTATCTCTTTATCAACCAGTCTATATATTAGCAGCAGACACAGTACAGTGCGGTAGTTCACGGCTGTGGCTACCTCTGTGTCGGCACTCGGCAGCCCGTCCATAATTGTATATACCAGTGACCTAACCGTGGTTTTTTTTTCTTTCTTTATACATACATACTAGTTACGAGTATACTATCTCTTTATCAACCAGTCTATATATTAGCAGCAGACACAGTACAGTGCGGTAGTTCACGGCTGTGGCTACCTCTGTGTCGGCACTCGGCAGCCCGTCCATAATTGTATATACCACCTAACCGTGGTTTTTTTTTCTTTCTTTATACATACATACTAGTTACGAGTATACTATCTCTTTATCAACCAGTCTATATATTAGCAGCAGACACAGTACAGTGCGGTAGTTCACGGCTGTGGCTACCTCTGTGTCGGCACTCCGCAGCCCGTCCATAATTGTATAAACCAGTGACCTAACCGTGGTTTTTTTTTCTTTCTTTATACATACATACTAGTTACGAGTATACTATCTCTTTATCAACCAGTCTATATATTAGCAGCAGACACAGTACAGTGCGGTAGTTCACGGCTGTGGCTACCTCTGTGTCGGCACTCGGCAGCCCGTCCATAATTGTATATACCACCTAACCGTGGTTTTTTTTTCTTTCTTTATACATACATACTAGTTACGAGTATACTATCTCTTTATCAACCAGTCTATATATTAGCAGCAGACACAGTACAGTGCGGTAGTTCACGGCTGTGGCTACCTCTGTGTCGGCACTCGGCAGCCCGTCCATAATTGTATATACCAGTGACCTAACCGTGGTTTTTTTTTCTTTCTTTATACATACATACTAGTTACGAGTATACTATCTCTTTATCAACCAGTCTATATATTAGCAGCAGACACAGTACAGTGCGGTAGTTCACGGCTGTGGCTACCTCTGTGTCGGCACTCGGCAGCCCGTCCATAATTGTATATACCAGTGACCTAACCGTGGTTTTTTTTTTTTTCTTTATACATACATACTAGTTACGAGTATACTATCTCTTTATCAACCATTCTATATATTAGCAGCAGACACAGTACAGTGCGGTAGTTCACGGCTGTGGCTACCTCAGTGTCGGCACTCAGCAGCCCGTCCATAATTGTATATACCAGTGACCTAACCGTGGTTTTTTTTTCTTTCTTTATACATACATACTAGTTACGAGTATACTATCTCTTTATCAACCAGTCTATATATTAGCAGCAGACACAGTACAGTGCGGTAGTTCACGGCTGTGGCTACCTCTGTGTCGGCACTCGGCAGCCCGTCCATAATTGTATATACCAGTGACCTAACCGTGGTTTTTTTTTCTTTCTTTATACATACATACTAGTTACGAGTATACTATCTCTTTATCAACCAGTCTATATATTAGCAGCAGACACAGTACAGTGCGGTAGTTCACGGCTGTGGCTACCTCTGTGTCGGCACTCGGCAGCCCGTCCATAATTGTATATACCAGTGACCTAACCGTGGTTTTTTTTTCTTTCTTTATACATACATACTAGTTACGAGTATACTATCTCTTTATGAACCAGTCTATATATTAGCAGCAGACACAGTACAGTGCGGTAGTTCACGGCTGTGGCTACCTCTGTGTCGGCACTCGGCAGCCCGTCCATAATTGTATATACCACCTAACCGTGGTTTTTTTTTCTTTCTTTATACATACATACTAGTTACGAGTATACTATCTCTTTATCAACCAGTCTATATATTAGCAGCAGACACAGTACAGTGCGGTAGTTCACGGCTGTGGCTACCTCTGTGTCGGCACTCGGCAGCCCGTCCATAATTGTATATACCACCTAACCGTGGTTTTTTTTTCTTTCTTTATACATACATACTAGTTACGAGTATACTATCTCTTTATCAACCAGTCTATATATTAGCAGCAGACACAGTACAGTGCGGTAGTTCACGGCTGTGGCTACCTCTGTGTCGGCACTCGGCAGCCCGTCCATAATTGTATACTAGTATCCAATCCATCCATCTCCATTGTTTACCTGAGGTGCCTTTTAGTTGTGCCTATTAAAATATGGAGAACAAAAATGTTGAGGTTCCAAAATTAGGGAAAGATCAAGATCCACTTCCACCTCGTGCTGAAGCTGCTGCCACTAGTCATGGCCGAGACGATGAAATGCCAGCAACGTCGTCTGCCAAGGCCGATGCCCAATGGCATAGTACAGAGCATGTCAAAACCAAAACACCAAATATCAGTAAAAAAAGGACTCCAAAACCTAAAATAAAATTGTCGGAGGAGAAGCGTAAACTTGCCAATATGCCATTTACCACACGGAGTGGCAAGGAACGGCTGAGGCCCTGGCCTATGTTCATGGCTAGTGGTTCAGCTTCACATGAGGATGGAAGCACTCAGCCTCTCGCTAGAAAACTGAAAAGACTCAAGCTGGCAAAAGCACCGCAAAGAACTGTGCGTTCTTTGAAATCCCAAATCCACAAGGAGAGTCCAATTGTGTCGGTTGCGATGCCTGACCTTCCCAACACTGGACGTGAAGAGCATGCGCCTTCCACCATTTGCACGCCCCCTGCAAGTGCTGGAAGGAGCACCCGCAGTCCAGTTCCTGATAGTCAGATTGAAGATGTCAGTGTTGAAGTACACCAGGATGAGGAGGATATGGGTGTTGCTGGCGCTGGGGAGGAAATTGACCAGGAGGATTCTGATGGTGAGGTGGTTTGTTTAAGTCAGGCACCCGGGGAGACACCTGTTGTCCGTGGGAGGAATATGGCCGTTGACATGCCAGGTGAAAATACCAAAAAAATCAGCTCTTCGGTGTGGAGGTATTTCACCAGAAATGCGGACAACAGGTGTCAAGCCGTGTGTTCCCTTTGTCAAGCTGTAATAAGTAGGGGTAAGGACGTTAACCACCTCGGAACATCCTCCCTTATATGTCACCTGCAGCGCATTCATAATAAGTCAGTGACAAGTTCAAAAACTTTGGGTGACAGCGGAAGCAGTCCACTGACCAGTAAATCCCTTCCTCTTGTAACCAAGCTCACGCAAACCACCCCACCAACTCCCTCAGTGTCAATTTCCTCCTTCCCCAGGAATGCCAATAGTCCTGCAGGCCATGTCACTGGCAAGTCTGACGAGTCCTCTCCTGCCTGGGATTCCTCCGATGCATCCTTGCGTGTAACGCCTACTGCTGCTGGCGCTGCTGTTGTTGCCGCTGGGAGTCGATGGTCATCCCAGAGGGGAAGTCGTAAGCCCACTTGTACTACTTCCAGTAAGCAATTGACTGTTCAACAGTCCTTTGCGAGGAAGATGAAATATCACAGCAGTCATCCTACTGCAAAGCGGATAACTGAGTCCTTGACAACTATGTTGGTGATAGACGTGCGTCCGGTATCCGCCGTTAGTTCACAGGGAACTAGACAATTTATTGAGGCAGTGTGCCCCCGTTACCAAATACCATCTAGGTTCCACTTCTCTAGGCAGGCGATACCGAGAATGTACACGGACGTCAGAAAAAGACTCACCAGTCTCCTAAAAAATGCAGTTGTACCCAATGTCCACTTAACCACGGACATGTGGACAAGTGGAGCAGGGCAGGGTCAGGACTATATGACTGTGACAGCCCACTGGGTAGATGTATGGACTCCCGCCGCAAGAACAGCAGCGGCGGCACCAGTAGCAGCATCTCGCAAACGCCAACTCTTTCCTAGGCAGGCTACGCTTTGTATCACCGCTTTCCAGAATACGCACACAGCTGAAAACCTCTTACGGCAACTGAGGAAGATCATCGCGGAATGGCTTACCCCAATTGGACTCTCCTGTGGATTTGTGGCATCGGACAACGCCAGCAATATTGTGTGTGCATTAAATATGGGCAAATTCCAGCACGTCCCATGTTTTGCACATACCTTGAATTTGGTGGTGCAGAATTTTTTTAAAAACGACAGGGGCGTGCAAGAGATGCTGTCGGTGGCCAGAAAAATTGCGGGACACTTTCGGCGTACAGGCACCACGTACAGAAGACTGGAGCACCACCAAAAACTACTGAACCTGCCCTGCCATCATCTGAAGCAAGAAGTGGTAACGAGGTGGAATTCAACCCTCTATATGCTTCAGAGGTTGGAGGAGCAGCAAAAGGCCATTCAAGCCTATACAATTGAGCACGATATAGGAGATGGAATGCACCTGTCTCAAGTGCAGTGGAGAATGATTTCAACGTTGTGCAAGGTTCTGATGCCCTTTGAACTTGCCACACGTGAAGTCAGTTCAGACACTGCCAGCCTGAGTCAGGTCATTCCCCTCATCAGGCTTTTGCAGAAGAAGCTGGAGGCATTGAAGAAGGAGCTAAAAGGGAGCGATTCCGCTAGGCATGTGGGACTTGTGGATGCAGCCCTTAATTCGCTTAACAAGGATTCACGGGTGGTCAATCTGTTGAAATCAGAGCACTACATTTTGGCCACCGTGCTCGATCCTAGATTTAAAGCCTACCTTGGATCTCTCTTTCCGGCAGACACAGGTCTGCTGGGGTTGAAAGACCTGCTGGTGACAAAATTGTCAAGTCAAGCGGAACGCGACCTGTCAACATCTCCTCCTTCACATTCTCCCGCAACTGGGGGTGCGAGGAAAAGGCTCAGAATTCCGAGCCCACCCGCTGGCGGTGATGCAGGGCAGTCTGGAGCGACTGCTGATGCTGACATCTGGTCCGGACTGAAGGACCTGACAACGATTACGGACATGTCGTCTACTGTCACTGCATATGATTCTCTCAACATTGATAGAATGGTGGAGGATTATATGAGTGACCGCATCCAAGTAGGCACGTCACACAGTCCGTACTTATACTGGCAGGAAAAAGAGGCAATTTGGAGGCCCTTGCACAAACTGGCTTTATTCTACCTAAGTTGCCCTCCCACAAGTGTGTACTCCGAAAGAGTGTTTAGTGCCGCCGCTCACCTTGTCAGCAATCGGTGTACGAGGTTACATCCAGAAAATGTGGAGAAGATGATGTTCATTAAAATGAATTATAATCAATTCCTCCGCGGAGACATTGACCAGCAGCAATTGCCTCCACAAAGTACACAGGGAGCTGAGATGGTGGATTCCAGTGGGGACGAATTGATAATCTGTGAGGAGGGGGATGTACACGGTGATATATCGGAGGGTGAAGATGAGGTGGACATCTTGCCTCTGTAGAGTCAGTTTGTGCAAGGAGAGATTAATTGCTTCTTTTTTGGGGGGGGTCCAAACCAACCCGTCATATCAGTCACAGTCGTGTGGCAGACCCTGTCACTGAAATGATGGGTTGGTTAAAGTGTGCATGTCCTGTTTTGTTTATACAACATAAGGGTGGGTGGGAGGGCCCAAGGATAATTCCATCTTGCACCTCTTTTTTCTTTTCTTTTTCTTTGCATCATGTGCTGATTGGGGAGGGTTTTTTGGAAGGGACATCCTGCGTGACACTGCAGTGCCACTCCTAGATGGGCCCGGTGTTTGTGTCGGCCACTAGGGTCGCTAATCTTACTCACACAGCTACCTCATTGCGCCTCTTTTTTTCTTTGCGTCATGTGCTGTTTGGGGAGGGTTTTTTGGAAGGGACATCCTGCGTGACACTGCAGTGCCACTCCTAGATGTGCCCGGTGTTTGTGTCGGCCACTAGGGTCGCTAATCTTACTCACACAGCTACCTCATTGCGCCTCTTTTTTTCTTTGCGTCATGTGCTGTTTGGGGAGGGTTTTTTGGAAGGGACATCCTGCGTGACACTGCAGTGCCACTCCTAGATGGGCCCGGTGTTTGTGTCGGCCACTAGGGTCGCTAATCTTACTCACGCAGCTACCTCATTGCGCCTCTTTTTTTCTTTGCGTCATGTGCTGTTTGGGGAGGGTTTTTTGGAAGGGACATCCTGCGTGACACTGCAGTGCCACTCCTAGATGGGCCCGGTGTTTGTGTCGGCCACTAGGGTCGCTTATCTTACTCACACAGCGACCTCGGTGCAAATTTTAGGACTAAAAATAATATTGTGAGGTGTGAGGTATTCAGAATAGACTGAAAATGAGTGTAAATTATGGTTTTTGAGGTTAATAATACTTTGGGATCAAAATGACCCCCAAATTCTATGATTTAAGCTGTTTTTTAGTGTTTTTGGAAAAAAACACCCGAATCCAAAACACACCCGAATCCGACAAAAATAATTCGGTGAGGTTTTGCCAAAACGCGTTCGAACCCAAAACACGGCCGCGGAACCGAACCCAAAACCAAAACACAAAACCCGAAAAATTTCAGGCGCTCATCTCTAGTTACCACTTCTTGCTTCAGATGATGGCAGGGCAGGTTCAGTAGTTTTTGGTGGTGCTCCAGTTTTCTGTACGTGGTGCCTGTACGCCGAAAGTGTCCCGCAATTATTCTGGCCACCGACAGCATCTCTTGCACGCCCCTGTCGTTTTTTAAAAAATTCTGCACCACCAAATTCAAGGTATGTGCAAAACATGGGACGTGCTGGAATTGGCCCAGATTTAATGCACACACAATATTGCTGGCGTTGTCCGATGCCACAAATCCACAGGAGAGTCCAATTGGGGTAAGCCATTCCGCGATGATCTTCCTCAGTTGCCGTAAGAGGTTTTCAGCTGTGTGCGTATTCTGGAAACCGGTGATACAAAGCGTAGCCTGCCTAGGAAAGAGTTGGCGTTTGCGAGATGCTGCTACTGGTGCCGCCGCTGCTGTTCTTGCGGCGGGAGTCCATACATCTACCCAGTGGGCTGTCACAGTCATATAGTCCTGACCCTGCCCTGCTCCACTTGTCCACATGTCCGTGGTTAAGTGGACATTGGGTACAGCTGCATTTTTTAGGACACTGGTGACTCTTTTTCTGAGGTCTGTGTACATTGTCGGTATCGCCTGCCTAGAGAAATGGAACCTAGATGGTATTTGGTACCGGGGACACAGTACCTCCAACAAGTCTCTAGTTGGCTCTGCAGTAATGATGGATACCGGAACCACGTTTCTCACCACCCAGGATGTCAAGGCCTCAGTTATCCGCTTTGCAGTAGGATGACTGCTGTGATATTTCATCTTCCTCGCAAAGGACTGTTGGACAGTCAATTGCTTGGTGGAAGTAGTAAAAGTGGTCTTACGACTTCCCCTCTGGGATGACCATCGACTCCCAGCAGCAACAACAGCAGCGCCAGCAGCAGTAGGCGTTACACGCAAGGATGCATCGGAGGAATCCCAGGCAGGAGAGGAATCGTCAGAATTGCCAGTGACATGGCCTGCAGGACTATTGGCATTCCTGGGGAAGGAGGAAATTGACACTGAGGGAGTTGGTGGGGTGGTTTGCGTGAGCTTGGTTACAAGAGGAAGGGATTTACTGGTCAGTGGACTGCTTCCGCTGTCGGCCCAAGTTTTTGAACTTGTCACTGACTTATTATGAATGCGCTGCAGGTGACGTATAAGGGAGGATGTTCCGAGGTGGTTAACGTCCTTACCCCTACTTATTACAGCTTGACAAAGGGAACACACGGCTTGACACCTGTTGTCCGCATTTCTGGTGAAATACCTCCACACCGAAGAGCTGATTTTTTTGGTATTTTCACCAGGCATGTCAACGGCCATATTCCTACCACGGACAACAGGTGTCTCCCCGGGTGCCTGACTTAAACAAACCACCTCACCATCAGAATCCTCCTGGTCAATTTCCTCCCCAGCGCCAGCAACACCCATATCCTCCTCATCCTGGTGTACTTCAACACTGACATCTTCAATCTGACTATCAGGAACTGGACTGCGGGTGCTCCTTCCATCACTTGCAGGGGGCGTGCAAATGGTGGAAGGCGCATGCTCTTCACGTCCAGTGTTGGGAAGGTCAGGCATCGCAACCGACACAATTGGAGTCGGACTCTCCTTGTGGATTTGGGATTTCGAAGAACGCACAGTTCTTTGCGGTGCTACTGCTTTTGCCAGCTTTAGTCTTTTCATTTTTCTAGCGAGAGGCTGAGTGCTTCCATCCTCATGTGAAGCTGAACCACTAGCCATGAACATAGGCCAGGGCCTCAGCCGTTCCTTGCCACTCAGTGTGGTAAATGGCATATTGGCAAGTTTACGCTTCTCCTCCGACAATTTTATTTTAGGTTTTGGAGTCCTTTTTTTACTGATATTTGGTGTTTTGGATTTGACATGCTCTGTACTATGACATTGGGCATCGGCCTTGGCAGACGACGTTGCTGGCATTTCATCGTCTCGGCCATGACTAGTGGCAGCAGCTTCAGCACGAGGTGGAAGTGGATCTTGAGCTTTCCCTAATTTTGGAACCTCAACATTTTTGTTCTCCATATTTTAATAGGCACAACTAAAAGGCACCTCAGGTAAACAATGGAGATGGATGGATTGGATACTAGTATACAATTATGGACGGGCTGCCGAGTGCCGACACAGAGGTAGCCACAGCCGTGAACTACCGCACTGTACTGTGTCTGCTGCTAATATAGACTGGTTGATAAAGAGATAGTATACTCGTAACTAGTATGTATGTATAAAGAAAGAAAAAAAAACACGGTTAGGTGGTATATACAATTATGGACGGGCTGCCGAGTGCCGACACAGAGGTAGCCACAGCCGTGAACTACCGCACTGTACTGTGTCTGCTGCTAATATATAGACTGGTTGATAAAGAGATAGTATACTCGTAACTAGTATGTATGTATAAAGAAAGAAAAAAAAACCACGGTTAGGTGGTATATACAATTATGGACGGGCTGCCGAGTGCCGACACAGAGGTAGCCACAGCCGTGAACTACCGCACTGTACTGTGTCTGCTGCTAATATATAGACTGGTTGATAAAGAGATAGTATACTCGTAACTAGTATGTATGTATAAAGAAAGAAAAAAAAACCACGGTTAGGTGGTATATACAATTATGGACGGGCTGCCGAGTGCCGACACAGAGGTCGCCACAGCCGTGAACTACCGCACTGTACTGTGTCTGCTGCTAATATATAGACTGGTTGATAAAGAGATAGTATACTCGTAACTAGTATGTATGTATAAAGAAAGAAAAAAAAACCACGGTTAGGTGGTATATACAATTATGGACGGGCTGCCGAGTGCCGACACAGAGGTAGCCACAGCCGTGAACTACCGCACTGTACTGTGTCTGCTGCTAATATATAGACTGGTTGATAAAGAGATAGTATACTCGTAACTAGTATGTATGTATAAAGAAAGAAAAAAAAACCACGGTTAGGTGGTATATACAATTATGGACGGGCTGCCGAGTGCCGACACAGAGGTAGCCACAGCCGTGAACTACCGCACTGTACTGTGTCTGCTGCTAATATATAGACTGGTTGATAAAGAGATAGTATACTCGTAACTAGTATGTATGTATAAAGAAAGAAAAAAAAACACGGTTAGGTGGTATATACAATTATGGACGGGCTGCCGAGTGCCGACACAGAGGTAGCCACAGCCGTGAACTACCGCACTGTACTGTGTCTGCTGCTAATATAGACTGGTTGATAAAGAGATAGTATACTCGTAACTAGTATGACTATAAAGAAAGAAAAAAAAACCACGGTTAGGTGGTATATACAATTATGGACGGGCTGCCGAGTGCCGACACAGAGGTAGCCACAGCCGTGAACTACCGCACTGTACTGTGTCTGCTGCTAATATATAGACTGGTTGATAAAGAGATAGTATACTCGTAACTAGTATGTATGTATAAAGAAAGAAAAAAAAACCATGGTTAGGTGGTATATACAATTATGGACGGGCTGCCGAGTGCCGACACAGAGGAAGCCACAGCCATGAACTACCGCACTGTACTGTGTCTGCTGCTAATATATAGACTGGTTGATAAAGAGATAGTATACTCGTAACTAGTATGTATGTATAAAGAAAGAAAAAAAAACCACGGTTAGGTGGTATATACAATTATGGACGGGCTGCCGAGTGCCGACACAGAGGTAGCCACAGCCGTGAACTACCGCACTGTACTGTGTCTGCTGCTAATATATAGACTGGTTGATAAAGAGATAGTATACTCGTAACTAGTATGTATGTATAAAGAAAGAAAAAAAAACCACGGTTAGGTGGTATATACAATTATGGACGGGCTGCCGAGTGCCGACACAGAGGTAGCCACAGCCGTGAACTACCGCACTGTACTGTGTCTGCTGCTAATATATAGACTGGTTGATAAAGAGATAGTATACTCGTAACTAGTATGTATGTATAAAGAAAGAAAAAAAAACCACGGTTAGGTGGTATATACAATTATGGACGGGCTGCCGAGTGCCGACACAGAGGTAGCCACAGCCGTGAACTACCGCACTGTACTGTGTCTGCTGCTAATATAGACTGGTTGATAAAGAGATAGTATACTCGTAACTAGTATGTATGTATAAAGAAAGAAAAAAAAACCACGGTTAGGTGGTATATACAATTATGGACGGGCTGCCGAGTGCCGACACAGAGGTAGCCACAGCCGTGAACTACCGCACTGTACTGTGTCTGCTGCTAATATAGACTGGTTGATAAAGAGATAGTATACTCGTAACTAGTATGTATGTATAAAGAAAGAAAAAAAAACCACGGTTAGGTGGTATATACAATTATGGACGGGCTGCCGAGTGCCGACACAGAGGTAGCCACAGCCGTGAACTACCGCACTGTACTGTGTCTGCTGCTAATATAGACTGGTTGATAAAGAGATAGTATACTACTAATATTATATATACTGGTGGCAGAGGCGTCACTCACCTCTTAGACACCCGGTGCGGCGGCAAAAGAGGGGGCGGGGCTTCGGGGAAGGGGCGGGGCTTCACGGACTGACATCCCTTGTTTATCAGCTTGAATGACTTGAACGGGGCGTGGCTTCCCGAAAGGGGCGTGGCTTCGCGTCCCGACACCCGTTTTTTTTTTCAACTTGGGGGGTTAGGAGGTGCAGGCTCACTCCTGGGGAGTGCTGTGCCTGCAGTGCTGGCTCCTACACAGTGACAGGAGCCGACTGCTGCCCTTAATATAACAGTGCAGCACTCAGCTCCTGTTTCTAAGCAGGAACCGGCATTTTGGTGTCACCCCTCGGCGGGTGACACCCGGGAGCGGGCCGCACCCCCCGCACCCCCCTTGTGACGCCACTGACTGGTGGTCAGGTCACTGGTCACTAGTCACACTGGCAGTGGCACTCCTGCAGCAAAAGTGTGCACTGTTTAATTTTAATATAATATTATGTACTCCTGGCTCCTGCTATAACCTATAACTGGCACTGCAGTGCTCCCCAGTCTCCCCCACAATTATAAGCTGTGTGAGCTGAGCACAGTCAGATATATATATACATTGATGCAGCACACTGGGCTGAGCAGTGCACACAGATATGGTATGTGACTGAGTCACTGTGTGTATCGTTTTTTTTCAGGCAGAGAACGGATATATTAAATAAAACAAACAACTGCACTGTCTGGTGGTCACTGTGGTCGTCAGTCACTAAACTCTGCACTCTCTTCTACAGTATCACAGCCTCAGGTCAATCTATCTCTCTCTCTCTCAACCCTAATCTAAATGGAGAGGACGCCAGCCACGTCCTCTCCCTATCAATCTCAATGCACGTGTGAAAATGGCGGCGACGCGCGGCTCCTTATATAGAATCCGAGTCTCGCGAGAATCCGACAGCGTCATGATGACGTTCGGGCGCGCTCGGGTTAACCGAGCAAGGCGGGAGGATCCGAGTCTGCTCGGACCCGTGAAAAAAACATGAAGTTCGTGCGGGTTCGGATTCAGAGAAACCGAACCCGCTCATCTCTAGTTCTAAACTGCATTGTAAATACAAAACACCATATTCCAGCACCTTATCTGAGTCGGGGTGATTGGCTGGTTTCAGTGCAGATGAAAGTGCTAAAATAAGTATTGAAGGTGTATAAAGGGGATGCAGTTGATTTGCTGGCCGTTGGGATTTCGGCGGTCAGGATACCGACGGTGGAATCCCGACAGCCAACAATGCCAACGGGCGGAATCCCAGCGCACAGGGGCTATTCCCACTCGTAGGTGTCCACGATACCCATAGTGTGGGAATAGAACCTGTGGCGAGTGCAGCGAGCCCGCAGGACAACTGTTTGCACTCGCCCTGCTGCCGGCATACTGGTGAGTGGGAGGCCACTGTCAGGATCTTGACAGTCAGCATCCTGTCTGCTGGGAATACGTATGTATTCCGTATAAAGTGACATCACGTTCTGCAGTCCCCTGAGGGAGAAGGAAACACAGAAAACACTGAAATAATCCTATAATGCTCAAATAGACAAGTTATGACACTTAATTTTCACACTTCACCTCATTAATTGTTTTTTTATTGAGGCTCTGACTAACATTGATTGAAAGATTGGATTGTGTGATTTGTGACCAACCTGAGACCCACTGATCTGTTTCCTTTCCTTTCTCAATCCTTATCTCTTTACTATAGACTGAAGACTAAACATCCCCTTTGCTCTCCTTATGGTGGTGTAGCTCAGACCTCACTTAAGCCTCCCCTCTGCTTTTCACAGGTGGGTAAACACTAGTGATGTGCACCGGACATTTTTCGGGTTTTGTGTTTTGGTTTTGGATTCGGTTCCGCGGCCGTGTTTTGGATTCGGACGCGTTTTGGCAAAACCTCACCGAAAATTTTTTGTCGGATTCGGGTGTGTTTTGGATTCGGGTGTTTTTTTCAAAAAACCCTAAAAAACAGCTTAAATCATAGAATTTGGGGATCATTTTGATCCCATAGTATTATTAACCTCAATTACCATAATTTCCACTCATTTCCAGTCTATTCTGAACACCTCACACCTCACAATATTATTTTTAGTCCTACAATTTGCACCGAGGTCGCTGGATGGCTAAGCTAAGCGACACAAGTGGCCGACACAAACACCTGGCCCATCTAGGAGTGGCACTGCAGTGTCAGGCAGGATGGCACTTCAAAAAAATTGTCCCCAAACAGCACATGATGCAAAGAAAAAAAGAGGCGCACCAAGGTCGCTGTGTGACTAAGCTAAGCGACACAAGTGGCCGACACAAACACCTGGCCCATCTAGGAGTGGCACTGCAGTGTCAGGCAGGATGGCACTTCAAAAATATTGTCCCCAAACAGCACATGATGCAAAGAAAAAAAGAGACGCACCAAGGTCGCTGTGTGACTAAGCTAAGCGACACAAGTGGCCGACACAAACACCTGGCCCATCTAGGAGTGGCACTGCAGTGTCAGGCAGGATGGCACTTCAAAAAAATTGTCCCCAAACAGAACATGATGCAAAGAAAAAAAGAGGCGCTCCAAGGTCGCTGGATGGCTAAGCTAAGTGACACAAGTGGCCGACACAAACACCTGGCCCATCTAGGAGTGGCACTGCAGTGTCAGGCAGGATGGCACTTCAAAAAAATTGTCCCCCAAATAGCACATGATGCAAAGAAAAAAAGAGGCGCACCAAGGTCGCTGTGTGACTAAGCTAAGTGACACAAGTGGCCGACACAAACACCTGGCCCATCTAGGAGTGGCACTGCAGTGTCAGGCAGGATGGCACTTCAAAAAAATTGTCCCCAAACAGCACATGATGCAAAGAAAAAAAGAGGCGCACCAAGGTCGCTGGATGGCTAAGCTAAGCGACACAAGTGGCCGACACAAACACCTGGCCCATCTAGGAGTGGCACTGCAGTGTCAGGCAGGATGGCACTTCAAAAAAATTGTCCCCAAACAGCACATGATGCAAAGAAAAAAAGAGGCGCACCAAGGTCGCTGTGTGACTAAGCTAAGCGACACAAGTGGCCGACACAAACACCAGGCCCATCTAGGAGTGGCACTGCAGTGTCAGGCAGGATGGCACTTCAAAAAAATTGTCCCCAAACAGCACATGATGCAAAGACAAATGAAAGAAAAAAGAGGTGCAAGATGGAATTGTCCTTGGGCCCTCCCACCCACCCTTATGTTGTATAAACAGGACATGCACACTTTAACGAACCCATCATTTCAGCGACAGGGTCTGCCACACGACTGTGACTGAAATGACTGGTTGGTTTGGGCCCCCACCAAAAAAGGAGCAATCAATCTCTCCTTGCACAAACTGGCTCTACAGAGGCAAGATGTCCACCTCATCATCATCCTCCGATTCCTCACCCCTTTCACTGTGTACATTCCCCTCCTCACAGATTATTAATTCGTCCCCACTGGAATCCACCATCTCAGGTCCCCGTGTACTTTCTGGAGGCAATTGCTGCTGGTGAATGTCTCCACGGAGGAATTGATTATAATTCATTTTGATGAACATCATCTTCTCCACATTTTCTGGAAGTAACCTCGCATGCCGATTGCTGACAAGGTTACCGGCTGCACTAAACACTCTTTCGGAGTACACACTGGAGGGAGGGCAACTTAGGTAGAAAAAAGCCAGTTTGTGCAAGGGCCTCCAAATTGCCTCTTTTTCCTGCCAGTATACGTACGGACTGTCTGACGTGCCTACTTGGATGTGGTCACTCATATAATCCTCCACCATTCTTTCAATGGTGAGAGAATCATATGCAGTGACAGTAGACGACATGTCCGTAATCGTTGTCAGGTCCTTCAGTCCGGACCAGATGTCAGCATCAGCAGTCGCTCCAGACTGCCCTGCATCACCGCCAGCGGGTGGGCTCGGAATTCTGAGCCTTTTCCTCGCACCCCCAGTTGCGGGAGAATGTGAATGTGACTAAGCTAAGTGACACAAGTGGCCGACACAAACACCTGGCCCATCTAAGAGTGGCACTGCAGTGTCAGGCAGGATGGCACTTCAAAAAAATTGTCCCCAAACAGCACATGATGCAAAGAAAAAAAGAGGCGCACCAAGGTCGCTGGATGGCTAAGCTAAGCGACACAAGTGGCCGACACAAACACCTGGCCCATCTAGGAGTGGCACTGCAGTGTCAGGCAGGATGGCACTTCAAAAAAATTGTCCCCAAACAGCACATGATGCAAAGAAAAAAAGAGGCGCACCAAGGTCGCTGTGTGACTAAGCTAAGCGACACAAGTGGCCGACACAAACACCAGGCCCATCTAGGAGTGGCACTGCAGTGTCAGGCAGGATGGCACTTCAAAAAAATTGTCCCCAAACAGCACATGATGCAAAGACAAATGAAAGAAAAAAGAGGTGCAAGATGGAATTGTCCTTGGGCCCTCCCACCCACCCTTATGTTGTATAAACAGGACATGCACACTTTAACGAACCCATCATTTCAGCGACAGGGTCTGCCACACGACTGTGACTGAAATGACTGGTTGGTTTGGGCCCCCACCAAAAAAGGAGCAATCAATCTCTCCTTGCACAAACTGGCTCTACAGAGGCAAGATGTCCACCTCATCATCATCCTCCGATTCCTCACCCCTTTCACTGTGTACATTCCCCTCCTCACAGATTATTAATTCGTCCCCACTGGAATCCACCATCTCAGGTCCCCGTGTACTTTCTGGAGGCAATTGCTGCTGGTGAATGTCTCCACGGAGGAATTGATTATAATTCATTTTGATGAACATCATCTTCTCCACATTTTCTGGAAGTAACCTCGCACGCCGATTGCTGACAAGGTTACCGGCTGCACTAAACACTCTTTCGGAGTACACACTGGAGGGAGGGCAACTTAGGTAGAAAAAAGCCAGTTTGTGCAAGGGCCTCCAAATTGCCTCTTTTTCCTGCCAGTATACGTACGGACTGTCTGACGTGCCTACTTGGATGCGGTCACTCATATAATCCTCCACCATTTTTTCAATGGTGAGAGAATCATATACAGTGACAGTAGACGACATGTCAGTAATCGTTGCCAGGTCCTTCAGTCCGGACCAGATGTCAGCACTCGCTCCAGACTGCCCTGCATCACCGCCAGCGGGTGGGCTCGGAATTCTTAGCCTTTTCCTCGCACCCCCAGTTGCGGGAGAATGTGAAGGAGGAGCTGTTGACGGGTCACGTTCCGCTTGACTTGACAATTTTCTCACCAGCAGGTCTTTGAACCTCTGCAGACTTGTGTCTGCCGGAAAGAGAGATACAACGTAGGTTTTAAATCTAGGATCGAGCACGGTGGCCAAAATGAAGCGCTCTGATTTCAACAGATTGACCACCCGTGAATCCTGGTTAAGCGAATTAAGGGCTCCATCCACAAGTCCCACATGCCTAGCGGAATCGCTCTGTTTTAGCTCCTCCTTCAATGTCTCCAGCTTCTTCTGCAAAAGCCTGATGAGGGGAATGACCTGACTCAGGCTGGCAGTGTCTGAACTGACTTCACGTGTGGCAAGTTCAAAGGGTTGCAGAACCTTGCACAACGTTGAAATCATTCTCCACTGCGCTTGAGTCAGGTGCATTCCCCCACCTTTGCCTATATCGTGGGCAGATGTATAGGCTTGAATGGCCTTTTGCTGCTTCTCCATCCTCTGAAGCATATAGAGGGTTGAATTCCACCCCGTTACCACCTCTTGCTTCAGATGATGGCAGGGCAGGTTCAGGAATGTTTGGTGGTGCTCCAGTCTTCTGCACGCGGTGCCTGAATGCCGAAAGTGGCCCGCAATTTTTCGGGCCACCAACAGCATCTCTTGTACGCCCCTGTCGTTTTTTAAATAATTCTGCACCACCAAATTCAATGTATGTGCAAAACATGGGACGTGCTGGAATTTGCCCAGATGTAATGCACGCACAATATTGCTGGCGTTGTCCGATGTCACAAATCCCCAGGAGAGTCCAATTGGGGTAAGCCATTCTGCGATGATCTTCCTCAGTTCCCGTAAGAGGTTATCAGCTGTGTGTCTCTTATGGAAAGCGGTGATACAAAGCGTAGCCTGCCTAGGAACGAGTTGGCGTTTGCGAGATGCTGCTACTGGTGCCGCCGCTGCTGTTCTTGCTGCGGGAGGCAATACATCTACCCAGTGGGCTGTCACAGTCATATAGTCCTGAGTCTGCCCTGCTCCACTTGTCCACATGTCCGTGGTTAAGTGGACATTGGGTACAACTGCATTTTTTAGGACACTGGTGAGTCTTTTTCTGAGGTCTGTGTACATTTTCGGTATCGCCTGCCTAGAGAAATGGAACCTAGATGGTATTTGGTACCGGGGACACAGTACCTCAATCAAGTCTATAGTTGCCTCTGAATTAACGATGGATACCGGAACCACGTTTCTCACCGCCCAGGCTGCCAAGGCCTGAGTTATCTGCTTTGCAGCAGGATGACTGCTGTGATATTTCATCTTCCTCGCAAAGGACTGTTGGACAGTCAATTGCTTACTGGAAGTAGTACAAGTGGTCTTCCGACTTCACCTCTGGGATGACGATCGACTCCCAGCAGCAACAACAGCAGCGCCAGCAGCAGTAGGCGTTACACTCAAGGATGCATCGGAGGAATCCCAGGCAGGAGAGGACTCGTCAGACTTGACAGTGACATGGCCTGCAGGACTATTGGCTTTCCTGGGTAAGGAGGAAATTGACACTGAGGGAGTTGGTGGTGTGGTTTGCAGGAGCTTGGTTACAAGAGGAAGGGATTTAGTGGTCAGTGGACTGCTTCTGCTGTCACCCAAAGTTTTTGAACTTGTCACTGACTTATGATGAATGCGCTGCAGGTGACGTATAAGGGAGGATGTTCCGAGGTGGTTAACGTCCTTACCCCTACTTATTACAGCTTGACAAAGGCAACACACGGCTTGACACCTGTTGTCCGCATTTGTGTTGAAATAATTCCACACCGAAGAGGTGATTTTTTTTGTATTTTGACCAGGCATGTCAATGGCCATATTCGTCCCACGGACAACAGGTGTCTCCCCGGGTGCCTGACTTAAACAAACCACCTCACCATCAGAATCCTCCTTGTCAATTTCCTCCCCAGCGCCAGCAACACCCATATCCTCATCATGGTGTACTTCAACAGTGACATCTTCAATTTGACTATCAGGAACTGGACTGCGGGTGCTCCTTCCAGCACTTGCAGGTGGCGTGCAAATGGTGGAAGGCGCAAGCTCTTCCCGTCCAGTGTTGGGAAGGTCAGGCATCGCAACCGACACAATTGGACTCTCCTTGGGTATTTGTGATTTAGAAGAACGCACAGTTCTTTGCTGTGCTTTTGCCAGCTTAAGTCTTTTCATTTTTCTAGCGAGAGGATGAGTGATTCCATCCTCATGTGAAGCTGAACCACTAGCCATGAACATAGGCCAGGGCCTCAGCCTTTCCTTGCCACTCCGTGTCGTAAATGGCATATTGGCAAGTTTACGCTTCTCCTCAGACGATTTTAATTTTGATTTTTGGGTCATTTTCCTGAACTTTTGATTTTTGGGTCATTTTACTGAACTTTTGTTTTTTGGATTTTACATGCTCTCTACTATGACATTGGGCATCGGCCTTGGCAGACGACGTTGATGGCATTTCATCGTCTCGGCCATGACTAGTGGCAGCAGCTTCAGCACGAGGTGGAAGTGGATCTTGATCTTTCCCTATTTTAACCTCCACATTTTTGTTCTCCATTTTTTAATGTGTGGAATTATATGCCAGTATCAATAGCAATGGCCTACTTCTATATTTACTGCGCACAACTGAAATGCACCACAGGTATGGATGGATAGTATACTTGACGACACAGAGGTAGGTACAGCAGTGGCCTTCCGTACTGCTATATATAGTATACTGGTGGTCACTGTGTCAGCAAACTGCAAAACTAAAATGCACCACAGGTATAGAATGTAGATGGATAGTATACTTAATGAATGACGACACAGAGGTAGGTACAGCAGTGGCCTACCGTACTGCTATATATAGTATACTGGTGGTCACTGTGTCAGCAAACTGCAAAACTAAAATGCACCACAGGTATAGAATGTAGATGGATAGTATACTTAATGAATGACAACACAGAGGTAGGTACAGCAGTGGCCTACCGTACTGCTATATATAGTATACTGGTGGTCACTGTGTCAGCAAACTGCAAAACTAAAATGTACCACAGGTATAGAATGTAGATGGATAGTATACTTAATGAATGACAACACAGAGGTAGGTACAGCAGTGGCCTACCGTACTGCTATATATAGTATACTGGTGGTCACTGTGTCAGCAAACTGCAAAACTAAAATGTACCACAGGTATAGAATGTAGATGGATAGTATACTTAATGAATGACGACACAGAGGTAGGTACAGCAGTGGCCTACCGTACTGCTATATATAGTATGCTGGTGGTCACTGTGTCAGCAAACTGCAAAACTAAAATGCACCACAGGTATAGAATGTAGATGGATAGTATACTTAATGAATGATGACACAGAGGTAGGTACAGCAGTGGCCTTCCGTACTGCTATATATAGTATACTGATGGTCACTGTGTCAGCAAACTGCAAAACTAAAATGCACCACAGGTATAGAATGTAGATGGATAGTATACTTAATGAATGACGACACAGAGGTAGGTACAGCAGTGGCCTTCCGTACCGTACTGCTATATATAGTATACTGGTGGTCACTGGTCAGCAAAACTCTGCACTGTACTCCTCCTATATAATATTAATTATACTGGTGGTCCCCAGTCCCCACAATAAAGCAGCACACTGTGAGCACAGATATGGAGTCTTTTTCAGGCAGACAACGTATACTGGTGGTCACTGTCAGCAAAACTCTGCACTGTACTCCTGCTATATAATACAGCTGCTCCCCAGTTCCCACAATTAAGCAGTGTGAGCACAGATATATTATGCAGCACACTGAGCACAGATATGGTATGGAGCGTTTTTTTCAGGCAGAGAACGGATAAAACTGGTGGTCACTTATCAGCAAAATTCTGCACTGTACTCCTCCTAACAGCTGCTCCCCAGTCCTCCCCACAATTAAGCAATAAAGCAATCAAGTTCAACAATAAACGGAGAGGACGCCAGCCACGTCCTCTCCCTATCATCTCCAATGCACGAGTGAAAATGGCGGCGACGCGCGGCTGCTTATATAGAATCCGAATCTCGCGAGAATCCGACAGCGGGATGATGACGTTCGGGTACGCTCGGGTTAGCCGAGCAAGGCGGGAAGGTTCGAACCTGCCTCGGACCCGTGTAAAATGGGTGAAGTTCGGGGGGGTTCGGTTTCCGAGAAACCGAACCCGCTCATCACTAGTAAACACAGGCTTTTGCAGAATCAATCAACGTTAGACAGGGAAGATTCTGTTAATTGCAATATTTTCTTCTGTTTGTTAAATATTATTAAATCAACTACTTTCTCATTTCTCAAAACCTGTTTCCTCAGATACCATTACTTTGCTGGGCATACATTGTCAGAAAAAAAGTCTGTCAGACTGACAGTCATTTTATCTGACCCTGCTGATATCCGGGACCAGAGGCGTATCTAGGGTAGGGCGAGTGGGGCACGTGCCCTGGGCGCCTTGGCAGGCCCAGGAGAGGGGGGCACCGCCGGTTACCAGGGCATCATGCCCCACTTGCTCCCGTCAACCCTAAATGTGAGGGGAGGAGAGCGCAGCGTCTCTCCCTCCCCTCACCGACGCTGCCAGCACTAGCAGCGCTGCCAGCAGCGCTGCTGTGTCCGTTCTCCGGCGCTAGCCAATCAGAGCTTGCGGACCGGCTCCTGATTGGCTGTCGGTGCGCGAGCTTTGATTGGCTAGCGAACCGGCACCAGACAGCAGCCAGAGACCTGGAGCGGTGAGGGGAAGGAGAGGCGCTGCGCTCTCCTCCCCTCACATAGAGCAAGCGGTGAGTGACGCGGGGGTGGCGGCGGGCTTGGCGGCACAGTGGGGCATGTATCTGGCACCAAATGGGGCATATGTAACTGGCACTGAGTGGGGCCTGGCACTGTGGGGCATGTAACCTGCACTGTGGGGCATGTAACTGGCACTGTGGGGCAATGTAACTGGCATTGTGGGGCATGTATCTGGCACTGTGGGGCATGTAACTGGCACTGTGGGGCATTGATCCGGCACTGTGGGGCATTGTATCTGGCACTGTGGGGCAATGCAATTGGCACTGTGGGGCATGTATCCGGCACTGTGGTGCAATGTAACTGGCACTGTGGGACATGTATCTGGCACTGTGGGGCAATGTAACTGGCACTGTGGGGCAATGTAACTGGCACTGTGGGGCAATGTATCTGGCACTGTAGGGCAATGTATCTGGCACTATGGGGCATTGTATCTGGCACTGTGGGGCATTGTATCTGGCACTGTGGGGCATTGTATCTGGCACTGTGGGGCAATGTAACTGGCACTGTGGGCCATTTTCAGTGGCCGCACCCCTTCTGGAGCGTGGCCACACCCCTTCTGGAGTGTGGCCATGCCCATTTTTTTTGCCGCGCACGACGAAGGCGTGCGCACATACTTCTCTTGCTATGTTTTTGTTTTGTTTTTTTGGGGGGGAGGGGGGACATTTTACATCTTGCCCTGGGCTCCAAAAACCCTAGATACGCCTCTGTCCGGGACATACACTTTAATATATATATATCAGTGCATGCCACCTGATATCGAGTATCCGCCCCCAGGGAGGAGACATTTCCCGTTTCTTCCCATATGAAGGAACAGGGGAATGTCCATCGGTCAGCAGTGGCAAGGCAGCCATCAGGGGGTACCTGTGGGGACTTGTGTCCCGGACTCTTACAGGGCCTGTAGGTCCGTGCTCCACCTAGATGTAATCTCACAAAGTATGACATCACGTAGTGGTGGAGCAGTGCGGCAGAATCTTTTTTTTGTGTGTGTGTGTGAGTGTGCTGTCTATTTTGTCAGTCCCGGGCCCCACAATTTGTGATGGCAGGCCTGCAGGACAGCATACACTGCCTGATGCAGCTGACATGATACTTTGGAAATATCGAATCAGGGGGGCATGCTGGGTGATCCGGCATGCCCGATTGATCCATTTTTTTGGGTTGGACGGCCACGTACATGCTGCAATTATCTTGCCAATTTGCTGATATCTGGGGATCGGCCTGAAAATTGTAGCGTGTATGCCAAGCATTATGTACTCTTTTCAGACCTTGGAGCTCATTCAGAGTTGGACAAACTTGTATTTTTTGCTGTAAGATATGCAATGTGCACAAGTGCAGTTGCTCTGTCTGTACCTAACTTAGTCCTTGCATGATCCATTACTTTAATTGTTACACATTGCTGGGATGTGATTCTTTTACATATCAATTTTTATGAAGAGATTTTTCATAAACAATGTAAAATAGGAGGAGGGAGGGCAGGGCAGACGGGATGTGATTCTTGTTGGAAATGATGTGTGTGCAGGTAATAATAATAATCATAATAATAATAATTTTATTTATATAGCGCTCTTTCTCCAATAGGACTCAAGGTGCTTAACAGATACATAGCATAATATAGTACCGAAAATAATGAAGTACAGAACAGCTTTTCATAAAATACAGAAGCATATAGATACTAAGAGGGACATTATGGAAATGCTTGAGTAAACAGGAAAGTCTTGAGACTACTTTCGAAGTATTCTATAGTTGGGGCCTCTCGCACTGTGCGGGGAAGTGAGTTCTATAGAGTCGGAGCCACATGACTAAAAGCTTGATCCCCAGATTAATTCTGGCAGATCATCTGAGGGAATTAAGTGCTTAATTCTGGCTATGTTCCTCAGGTGAAAGAATGAGGATTTGATTGTGGCTGATATCTGATGTTTAAGTGTCAAGCCACCATCTAGGACAACGCCAAGATTCCGCACATGATCAGTGGTTTGTAATTCTGAATCCCTGAGTGTAAGTCCAGTTGGTTGGCTATGCTGCAGTCTTGTCCTTTGATGTTGCGGTCCTATCGTAAGGACCTCTGTTTTATCCGGGTTCAGTCGCAGCCAACTGGCACTCATCCCCTCCTGGAGTTCAGCTAGACAGCCATTTAGGGTGAAGATATTGTAGTTATATAGGCACACAACGGTGGATGACTCAAACTATGAACAACCAGTTACATAACCAATGGAGTTGGTTTATTGATAGCAGGTACAACTCACTGTTACGTGTACACTAGTGATGGAGCAGAGCTTGAGCACTGTAGGTTTTCATACAGCTCCCCAGCCATATGAAATGGGATAAAATGTGGACTTTAAAAATGTGAAATTAATACGCCCCTTAGTACAGTATAATTAAAGTTTCCCAATTCAAAGCTGTATGCTGCTGTAACTTGCAGGCGGAATGCCACCAATTTAGTAAGTATGCTATTCAAGGCACGGGGAATAAGATTCCATGAAAAAAACCCACACATTTACTTTAGTTCCAAAATGTGCCAATAGGGGAAAATATGGTGAAAATGTACCAACAAAAAAAGGAGTAAGAGAAACCTGAAATTAAATTCATCTCTGAACTAACATGGAAAAGGAATTGCTCTCACAACTCCAAATTCACTCAGCGCTCACTCACGATGTCCAATAATATTGCTGATTAGTTTATTTATTTATTACCAGTTATTTTTATAAAGCACACACATATTCCACAGATAATATTTGGCCATTCACATCAGTCCCTGGCCCAGTGGAGCTTTACAATCTATATTCTCTCCCACATGTACACACACACACACACACACACACACACACACACACACACACACACACACACATTCACGCTAGGGTTAATTTTTTTTTAAACTGGAGCACCTGGAGGAAACCCACTCAATTACGGGAAGAATATACAAATTCCACATAGTTAGGGCCATGGTGGGAATCAAACCCATGACCTCAGCGCTGTGAGACAGTAATGACAACCATTACACTGTCCATGCCATCCTGATGAGGAATTTATGCACATTTTATGCTGTCTTAAGTGCAGCAAATTTCAGGTCTGTTCAGTTCCTTTTTCAATTTTTACAAAGAGAAAAAAATAAATTTAATTTAGGTTCCACTTATTTGTTTTTATGGTACCTGTCCATATTGTCCTAATTGGCAGATTTTAGAACTACATTTTTTTTCTTGGACTCCTTCTCCCCAAGTCTTATATAGAATAGACTAGCTGCATCCGTAGAGAGACGGAGACAAAACTCACCTACAGTATGTAAAATAAAAAAGGTTCTGTCTGGCGGAGGAGGTTTTTGGGGTCCTCAGAATCTTCCACCTGCGTGCATCACTGGAGTAGATTTAGAATTTTCAATAATTTCACATAGAATATATATTTCTAAATGGGGTCAAAGAGTTTTTGTTTTTGTTGTCCCACAAAAATAAAACTGATAATATTAGGCCACTAAATTATTGAGTAGGAAAATTGTAGAAGATAAAGATTAAGTTGATGATTATTATTTTTTCTGTCTTTATAGAGGTGAAAAATTCAAATGAATAGGTTTTCAGTAATAATCTGTGCACACCATTGTCACTTACACTACACAGGAATAGATACATATATACAAAATTTAGATAGACAAAGCACCTGGTCTAAATCACCTACCTACCTACAATGACCTACATGTGCTAAAAGAACCTAGGTCCTCTTCCAGTATGGATCACCGGAGTGATCCTCAGCGCATTGTCCCAATAATCAGGAAACTGCGCATATGCAGAATGGGTCATGTGATCGAATTGCAGTATTGCGAATGCCTGTGCCTAACTGACAGGCAGAGGCGCCTGTGCCTAACTGACAGGCAGAGCGGGAGGGACGGGGTCAGCCGATGTTGCCAGAAACAGGGGCATGTCGCCCCAGTTTTCCGGGAGTGATAAGGTCAAAGATTGCGTTGCAAGACACAGTTTCCTTGGCTTCGCAAGCTGCTCTGCAATGGCCAGCCTCAGTAAGCTGAGGTTTACTCAGCTAGCCATTGCAGATGACCATCGCGATCCCAGACTGCGACTCCGGTCGCAGTGCTGCGATAGCTAATGCAGCAAGTAGGTATCTAACAGCTCCTACTGCATGTGCATTGCTAAGGATCACATTTGCAAAGCTGCTAAATGAGGGCCTTAGGTCAGTACCTGATTGATCATTACTTCTGTTTAGGGACCCTCAGATGGCTGCATATGTAGTATCCATATTTAAAAAGTGAACAGAATCACAACCATGAATTTATAGACCTGTCAGTTTGATCTTTTGGAAAAAAATTATTATTTGGAGGGCTTCTATGTAATGCATATCTGAAATATATTGAAGAAAAGGGTTGGGGATGAAATGCCAGTGATTGGGAGACCGATGGTTAAAATACCGACTGCAGCATCCCGATTGTTAGAAACCCTAAGCTATTTTACAAGTTTTATTGTAAATTGTTACCTTCTTTATATTATAACACAGGGCTGTAACTACAGTGCCTTGCTAAAGTATTCACCCCCTTGGCTTTTTACTTATTTTACTATATTACAACATGTAATTTAATTATTATTTTTTATCTGAATTTTAAGTAATGGATATGCACAAAATAGTTAGTGAAGTGAAATGAGAAAAATTTACATTATTAATAAATAATTTACATTATTAATAAAAATTTGAACATTGGCATGTGCATATGTATTCACCCCCTTTGCTATGAAGCCCCTCAAAAGTTCTGGTGCAACTAATCACCTTCAGTAGTCACATAATTAGTGAAATGAAGTCCACCTGTGTGCAATCTAAGTGTCACATGATCTGTCAGTATTAACACACCTTTCTGAAAGGCCCCAGAGGCTGCAACACCACTAAGCAAGAGGCATCACACCACGAGAGAGCTCTCCAAACAAGTCAGGAACAAAGTTATTGAGAAATACAAGTCAGGGTTGGGTTATAAAAAAATATCCAAATCTTTGATGAACCCCCAGAGCACCATCAAATCCATCATCTTCAAATGGAAAGAACATGGTACCACAACAAAACTGCCAAGAGAGGGCTGGCCACCAAAACTCACAGACCGGGCAAGTAGGGCATTAATCAGAGAGGCAGCACAGAGACCAAAGGTAACCCTGAAGGAGCTGCAGAGTTCCACAGCAGAGACTGGTGTATCTGTGCATGTGACCACAATAAGCCGTACACTCCATAGAGCTGGGCTTTATGGAAGAGTGGCCAGAAAAAAGCCATTGCTTAGTGTTAAAAATAAGAAGGCATGTTTTGAGTTTGCCAAAAGGCATGTGGACGACTCCCCAAATGTATGGAGGAAGGTGCTCTGGTCAGATGAGACTAAAATTTAACTTTTCGGCCACCAAGGAAAATGCTATGTCTGGCGTAAACCCAACATAACCCATCACCCCAAGAACACCATCCCCACAGTGAAACATGGTGGTGGCAGCATCATGCTGTGGGGATGTTTACCAGCAGCAGGGACTGGGAAACAGTTTCGAGTTGATGTAAAAGATGGATGGTGCTAAATATAGGGATATTCTTGAGCAAAACCTGGTTCAGTCTGCCTGTGATTTAAGACTGGGACGGAGGTTCACCTTCCAGCAGGACAATGACCCGAAGCATACTGCTAAAGCAACACTTGAGTGGTTTAAGGGGAAATATTTAAATGTGTTGCAATGGCCTAGTCAAAGCCCAGATCTCAATCCAATTGAGAATCTGTGGTCAGACTTGAGGATTGCTGTTCAGAAGCTGAAACCATCCAACATGAAGGAGCTGGAGCAGTTTTGCCTTGAGTAATGGGCAAAAATCCCAGTGGCAAGATGTGGCAAGCTCAGAGAGACTTATCCAAAGCGTCTTGCAGCTGTAATTGCCACAAAATGTGGCTCTACAAAGTACTGACTTTAGGAGGGTGAATAGTTATGCACGCTGAAGTTTTCTGTTATTTTGTCCTATTTGTTGTTTGCTTCACAATAGAAAAAAAGTCAATGTTCTGTGAATGAAATGATGCAAACTTTCAAAGAATCTATTTTAATTCCAGGTTGTGAGGCAACAAAACATGAAAAATGCAAAGGGTAGCGAATACTTTAGCAAGGCACTGTAGGTGTGTGAGGAGTAGCATAGCACTGCAGGGTAGGGGGCACTGTTGGCAACACTTGTCAATTATGAATTATCTAATTACTTTCACTTGCAGCTTCCCCCCTTTTTGAAGCCCAGCATCTCCTGACCGCCCCTGTCACCTACCCCCACCGCTTTTGTCGCTTATACCTATACATGCTAAATGGTGGCAAGCTCTCAGGTTGAGTGCATGAATGTGGTATAAAGAGGATTTGTGTCCACATCCATTTTCTTGCAGTGTTCTATAAATGGATTGCATACGTTTTACCGGCGGACAGGATTCCAGCTGTCAATATCCCAACAGCGGCATCCTGCCCACCAATATGCCAGCAGTGGGGCGAGCATTAACAGTCCCAAATGCACTAAAATACCAAGTTTAGAACCAGTCCTTAAACCCAACTGGTTTGTTGTTGTCTTTATAGGAGCCGGCTGCTACCCCCAAACAAGTCCTTTTGCCAGCACAGAACCAACAGGAAATGTTTGTAGGGATGGTGTGGGGAGTGTCCGGTGTCAACTGTTAATAACCACAAAAGCTCTTAATCAGTCCTTAATGTTTCCACAGATTTCTTATTGGATGGAGATTGGATGGAACGTTTTCAGGCAGTAGTCAGATCATTCTGAAATATAGACCCTCACACCAAGGTACACCCAGACAATGATAGCTTGTTAGCTCAATTGTTCTTCTTTGAAAAAATTAGTTTATTTAAAACTTTCACAATGAAACTTTATATTGTTACGTTACACAAAACTTGACTTTCGAGGACTTGATGTTAATGATGAACTTTTAATATGCAAAATACTGTGACGGATCTGTGGACCACTTCTTAGAGAAGATTTAATACTCTGCAATAAGCTGTGAGCAGTGTGTGGTCCCAGTGCAGGGCGGACTTCTCAGTCAGGCGCCATCGTTTTTTGTCATGATGGATTGCACCTGAATGAGGAAGGGGCAAAAGTGCTGGGGGGCAGGATGGTTAGAAGGTTGGAGGAGATTTTAAACTAGATATCTGGGGGAAGGATTAGATAGAAGCTATGGGAACATTAGTGAGTACAGCAAGGGGGAAGGTATCAGGTATAATGGGGGTGGAGAAGGGGGGAGAGGAAGATCAGTTCAAATTGGAAAATCAGGCAATTCTACATTAAGAATGGAGAGGATACCAATGAATAGACAAATAGATAAGGGTTTTACTAACCTAAAGTGTATGCTTGCAATGCAAGAAGCCTTTCTGGCAAAATGAGGGAATTAGAAATGCTTGTAATGAAGGAACAATAGGTACACATATCACGGAGACATGGTGGGATGATTCTCATGATTGGGCAGCTAACTTGGAAGGTTATACTCTTTTCAGGAGAGACAGGGCTATTAAAAGAGGGGATGGAGTATGTCTTTATGTCAAACCATTTTTAAAACCATACTTAAAGGAGGTTTTTTACGAGGGAACTGGAGATACTGTGGAGACATTTTGGGTTGAAATTTCTATAGGAGGAAAATGTCCAAAAGAGCTTTTAATAGGGACATGCTATAAACCACCTGATATCAGTGAGACCAAGAAAGTGCAACTTTTTAAGCAAATCGAGAAAGCTTCAGGACTGGGGGAGGTACTAATCATTGGGGATTTTAATTATCCAGACATAAATTGGGCCAGAGAATCATGTGATACAGCTAAAGGTAAAAGGTTCTTAAACATGCTTAAAGATAACTACTTGTCGCAGTTGAGGAACCAACCAGAGTAAGGACTATACTGGACCTAGTACTATCTAACAATGTGGAGATAATAAGCAAATACCACAGTACATAAGACCTTGGGTAACAGTGATAATAATATGATCACAATCTACATTAGTTTTCAAAATAAGAATCCAAAAGGTTCAACTAAGACTCTTAACGTTAAAAAAAAACCCTAATTTTAACAGGCTGAAACACGCACTAAAGGACATAGATTGGGAAACTTTGTTTCAGGGAAAGGACACTACTGAAATGTGGGATTTTTTAAAATCAATTCTAGACAAGTATACCCATAAGTGCATAACCATGTGCAGTAAAAATACGAGTATTAAATTTAAACCAATATGGCTAAACAAAAAGGTAAAGGAAAAAATTGATAAAAAGTGTCGGGCATTCAAAGCTTTAAATCAGATGGGAAGTCGGAGCCATTCCAGTACTAAAAGGAATGTAATAAAAAATGCAAAAAGGAAATCAGAGCAGCCAAAATAGAAAATGAAAAACATCATTAAAGAGAGCAAAACTAACCCTAAAATATCTTTAAGTACATAAATGGCAAGAGGCTAAAAAAAGAGAATATAGAACCATTAAAAAGCAAACTGGTACTCTTGTTAAATGATGACAAAGAAAAAGCTGAATTATTGAACACATTTTTTTCATCAGTGTTTACTAGAGAGGACCAGATGGTGGGATTAGTGAGTAGCATTAATAATAGTAATTTTAAAGGCCAGTTACTTAGTACTTATCTGTCTGAGGAAGTAGTCTGTGAGCGATTAAAAAAAATTACGACTAATAAATCTCCTGGTCCAGGTGGACTTTATTCTAGGGTTCTGATGGAGCTAAATGCTGAAATAGCTAGGCCTCTTTATCTGAATTTTACTGATTCACTTACATCGGGCATGGTACCAAAGGACTGGCGTATAGCAGAGGTAGTCCCAATATTTAAAAAGGGCATTAAACTAGATCCTGGTAACTATAGACCGGTTAGTCTGACATCAATAGTGGGGAAACTTTTGGAAAGTATACTAAGGGATAGCATACAGGAATACTGCAATCTTGACAAGGGTAACGCAGCAGATATGGTCTATCTGGATTTTGCAAAGGCTTGCGACAAACTGACCTTTCAAATTATGGGAGCATGGTATAGGAAACACTATTTGTACATGGGTGAGTAATTGGCTTGAAAACAGAGAACAGCGAGTGGGGATTAATGGGATGTTTTTCAACTGGGCTAAAGTAATCAGTGGAATTCCGCAGGGTTTTGTTCTGGGACCTCTATTGTTTAACATATTTATAAATGATCTAGGACACAGGTTCTCAAACTCGGTCCTCAGGACCCCACACGGTGCATGTTTTGCAGGTCTCCTCACAGAATCACAAGTGAAATAATTAGCTCCACATGTGGACCTTTTAAAATGTGTCAGTGAGTAATTAATACACCTGTGCTCCTGCTGGGTTACCTGCAAAACATGCACTGTGTGGGGTCCTGAGGATCGAGTTTGAGAACCTATGATCTAGGAGAAGGACTAGAAAGCACAGTGTCAATTTTTGCAGATGATACTAAAATATGTAGGGTAATTAAGTCAGATGTTGATGTGGAGTCTCTTCAGAGCGATTTATATAAACTGGAAGTTTGGGCAACGAAATGGAGTATGAGGTTTAATGTGGAAAAATTTAAAGTTATACACTTTAGGATTAAGAATAAACAAGCAAATTACCAATTAAATGAGGAAAATATGGGGGAAATGGTATTAGAAAAGGATTTGGGGTTGTTCATTGATAGTAGATTTAGCGGCTGTTAGGAATGTCTGTGTGTTTGTGTTGCCTTGCATTGTCTCATTCCTGCCTCTAGGGGTCTCACTTGCTGCATTAGGTCTGAATGGCAGTTGCACACTCTGTCCCTGCAGGTTGATTACCTGATTGTGAGCAGCTGTGGCCAACACCTTGTGCTGCTATTTAGCTCCAGCTCACCAGCATTCATGTGCAGATCATTGTGGTTCCGCCTGGAGTGTGACTAGGCTCTCTCCAGTTATCCTGTCCTGCTTCTGCCATACCTACATCTTGGAGACATTTCCTGCAGTTTGCCGTTACACATGCCT
Source organism: Pseudophryne corroboree (assembly GCF_028390025.1). Classification (NCBI taxonomy): domain Eukaryota; kingdom Metazoa; phylum Chordata; class Amphibia; order Anura; family Myobatrachidae; genus Pseudophryne; species Pseudophryne corroboree. The sequence goes on from NC_086444.1 coordinate 1,071,394,435, forward strand.
TGCTACAAGACTTCTAACCCTGCTGGATCAACATCTGCATTCCTGTATTATTATTTGCAGTCTGTTTCCACCCCTGCCTGATTACTACGTTTTGGTATGTTATTTTCCCCCTGCTTGGTTTAAACCCGGATTTCTTCATGTTTATTTCACCTCTGTAATTAACCTGGACTATACCTATATTCAAGCATAATCATCCTCCCTGTTTCTATAACAAGCCATTACAATTATCTGGGAATATTGTGTTCTGTTCCATGTTAATCAAGGATCCAGTTTCTGTATGCTGATATTTTACTGGTTCTTTTCTACAATAAACCTTGTTTTAATTTTCACCTGGCTTCAGCTGACCTCATTTCAGGTATGCACACACAGAGAAACCTAGTAATCCTAACAGAATGATCTGCCCAAATAAACGTGTGCAGGAGTTTGAGGTATAGCTGAATTTCATAAAATGGCTTCATTTAAAAAAAATTCCCTGCCTCTCGAGTTTATGCCGTTCGTGGGTTCTACATTGCTACTGGATTTCAGAGAGAAACTGGAGAATATTCAAACCCTGTCTTCAGAGATATTGTCTGCTCTGCCTGAATATTCAATAAGATTACCAGTTCCCTTTAAGGAGACACAGGGGAAAAGGGAAAAATATGAGTCTGGTGCTCTCAATTCTGGCCGCTGTTTTCCAATCCCAAGCAAAGGCAAGTTCTGGAGCTCTCCACGACCCAGCCTCTCTGAGGAAGAAAAAAGACACAGAAGGGATAAAAAACTTTGTTTTTATTGCGGCAGGTCTGGACATTTTATTCAATTATGTCCTGCTCGCAAACCTAAAAAGAGCTTTCCTCATTCTGCCATAGTGACTAATTCTGCTCCGTTATGCCACTGTGGTGCTAAAATTTCAAAAGGAGGGGTGCCCGGCCAAGCGACCCCAGGAGGGGTGTCCGGCCAAGCGACCCCAGGAGAGGTGTCCGGCCAAGCGACCCCAGGAGGGGTGTCCGGCCCAGCGACCCCAGGAGGGGTGTCCGGCCGAGCGACCCCAGGAGGGGTGTCCGGCCAAGCGACCCCAGTAGGGGTGTCCGGCCCAGCGACCCCAGGAGGGGTGTCCGGCCCAGCGACCCCAGGAGGGGTGTCCGGCCCAGCGACCCCAGGAGGGGTGTCCGGCCCAGCGACCCCAGGAAGGGTGTCCGGCCCAGCGACCCCAGGAGGGGTGTCCGGCCCAGCGACCCCAGGAGGGCATGAGGACTCTACTGCCCTTGCCTTTGGGCATGAGGAATCTGCTGCCCTTGCCTTCGGGCATGAGGTCCCTGCTGCCCTTGCCTTCGGGCATGAGGTCCCTGCTGCCCTTGCCTTCGGGCATGAGGTCCCTGCTGCCCTTGCCTTCGGGCATGAGGTCCCTGCTGCCCTTGCCTTCGGGCATGAGGTCCCTGCTGCCCTTGCCTCACGGCATGAGGTCCCTGCTGCCCTTGCCTCACAGCATGAGGTCCCTGCTGCCTTTGCCTCACGGCATGAGGTCCCTGCTGCCCTTGCCTCACGGCATGAGGTCCCTGCTGCCCTTGCCTCATGGCATGAGGTCCCTACTGCCATTGCCTCACGGCATGAGGTTTCTGTTGCCCTTGCCTCACGGCATGAGGTCTCTGTTGCCCTTGCCTCACGGCATGAGGTCTCTGTTGCCCTTGCCTCACGGCATGAGGTCTCTGTTGCCCTTGCCTCACGGCATGAGGTCTCTGTTGCCCTTTCCTCACGGCATGAGGACCTGTCTGCCCTTGCCTCATGGCATGAGGATGCTGTTTTTCCGTCTATTGGGCAAATTAGGACGGCCGTGTCAATGGTCAGTCCAAATGTTATTTTGTCATCCAAGTCTGCCATGCCAGAGGTCCGTGAGGTGTCTGCCTTGCCAGGGGTCCGAGAGGTGTCCGCCTTGCTAGAGGTCCGAGAGGTGTCCGCCTTGCCAGAGGTCCGAGAGGTATCCGCCTTGCCGGAGGTCCGAGAGGTGTCCGCCTTGCCAGAGGTCGTGCCAAGGACTGTCCAGCCCCAGGAGGGGGCTCTGCCTGTCCAGCCCCAGGGGGGGGGGGGGCTCTGCCTATCCAGCCCCAGGAGGGGTCTCTGCCAGTCCAGCCCCAGGAGGGGGCTCTGCCTGTCCAGCCCCAGGAGGGGGCTCTGCCTGTCCAGCACCAGGAGTGGGCTCTGCCTGTCCAGCACCAGATAGAGGTGCCTGCCATGCCCGAGATCCAAGATTTGCCCGAGGTGTCTGCCCAGCCGGGGCCATCTGAGACTTCCCTGTCTAAGGTGCAAGAAGAGTCCATCTTGTCTGAGAGGCCACGGTTGTCTATCCTCCCTGATGTAACATCTAATTTGGAAAGCCGAGTCGTTGAGGAAGTGCCTTACTTTGCTGGAGATATCTCTCAGTATTTAGCTCTCTCCAAGTATTATCTAAGTTTTGATGACTTTTCCCCTATTGATATCATTGCTAACGTATGTATGAGGTTCAGAGGGAGGGCCTTGAAGTGGGTAAATGGTCTTATAGATGCGGAAGATCCAGTTTTACAAGATTTGCCCGCTTTCCTCAAGGCAGTGTCCGAAAGATTCAGTCCACCAACTGTCCTCGCTCTCCTGGATGAATCTGTTAAATTGTGCCCGTCTAAGAACCTGCCTTTGCAGTGTGGGCAGCACCCCCAGTTTTTGAGATGTGGGCACGTATCTTTAGGTGTTCACGCAGATTGCTCGGCAAGTTTGGTTTCTTCAAATTTACCATCCGCTCTTGATACGATCCAAGAAAATAAGGGGTCACTACTGCCGTTGGGTTGTGGCTCTGATTCTGAGAGCGAGCTTCTGGAGGATCCTAGACTTATAATTGATGGACCTGTACTGCCGAGTGGTGTCTTTGTGACACCTTCAATTAGGTCTAGGCAACCCAAAAAGAGGAGAGGAAAAAAGAAGAGAAGGTGAACTTTTAGGCGTCTGGAATCCGCCTGTTTAAGGGGGGGATAATGTTAGGAATGTCTGTGTGTTTGTGTTGCCTTGCATTGTCTCATTCCTGCCTCTAGGGGTCTCACTTGCTGCCTTAGGTCTGAATGGCAGTTGCACACTCTGTCCCTGCAGGTTGATTACCTGATTGTGAGCAGCTGTGGCCAACACCTTGTGCTGCTATTTAGCTCCAGCTCACCAGCATTCATGTGCAGATCATTGTGGTTCCGTCTGGAGTGTGACTAGGCTCTCTCCAGTTATCCTGTCCTGCTTCTGCCATACCTACATCTTGGAGACATTTCCTGCAGTTTGCCGTTACACATGCCTTGCTACAAGACTTCTAACCCTGCTGGATCAACATCTGCATTCCTGTATTATTATTTGCAGTCTGTTTCCACCCCTGCCTGATTACTACGTTTTGGTATGTTATTTTCCCCCTGCTTGGTTTAAATCCAGATTTCTTCATGTTTATTTCACCTCTGTAATTAACCTGGACTATACCTATATTCAAGCATAATCATCCTCCCTGTTTCTATAACAAGCCACTACAATTATCTGGGAATATTGTGTTCTGTTCCATGTTAATCAAGGATCCAGTTTCTGTATGCTGATATTTTACTGGTTCTTTTCTACAATAAACCTTGTTTTAATTTTCACCTGGCTTCAGCTGACCTCATTTCAGGTATGCACACACAGAGAAACCTAGTAATCCTAACAGCGGCAATACACAATTTCAAAGTGCAGCAACAAAGGCAAGTAAGGTGTTAGCATGCATTAAAAGGGGTATTGAGACAAGGTATGAGAGTGTAATCCTGCCACTGTATAAATTATTGGTGCAATCGCCAGGGGCGTATCTAGGGTGGGGCGAGCAGGGCACTTGCCCTGGGCGCCGTGACAGGTCAGCCAGAAGGGGGCGCAGCCGGCCAGGGAAGTGTACCCTGTGGAGTGTCCGCGCTGGACTTGGCACCGGATTTCTGAATAAAGAGCTCGCCTCCACTGCTCCACCACATCTCCGATCTCTGCCGTACAGGGGGGGTGGGGGACTGGGAAGCCATGCCCGCTGTGTCTTTGCTTGGCCAATAGGAGAAGGTAAGGGCGGGGATGGGAAGGTAGCCACCAACAGTTGGTGGGCGGGATGTCCGCAGGCTCTGCACCGTTCTACATTATCAGCACCAGTTTGCGCTGCTGCCGCTGCGGGTCCCGGCTGGAGGATGGAGGAAGGCAGTGGTCTTGTGGGTGATATCTCCAAGTGTGTGTGTGTGAGCGAGTCCGTGGCAGCGCTGACTGCAGGCCGGTGATCTTTGCTGATTGGACATACAGCAGCAGCTGACAGGTCACACCTCCCAGCACATGGCCCTTTCCTTTCGTCTCCTCATTGTTGGCTCCAGAAGTATGCTGCCGCGGATCCCGACTCCCGCTCATCCTCTGCAGCGCCCACCATGCACGCCTGCACTGTCTGGGAGACTTGAGCAAGCAGCGGAACCCTAAATTCGGTAATGTTACAGTACATGATGTCTATCTGACCCTGCTGTCTCTCTCTCTCTCTTTCTGTTCCTTCTGTCTACCTCTCTGTCCCTGCTTTCTCTTTCTCTCGCTGTCCCTGCTGTTTCTTTGTTCCTGCTGTCTCTCTCTCTCTGTCCCCGCTGTCTTTCTCTCTGTCCCCACTGTCTTTCTCTCTGTCCCCACTGTCTCTCTCTCTCTCTCTCTCTCTCTCTATGCGTCCCTGCTGTCTCTCTCTCTTTTTGCTGTCTCTCTCTATATCTCTGTCCTTGCTGTCTCTATCTCTGTCCACGCTGTCTCTATCTCTGTCCCTGCTGTCTTTCTCTCTGTCCCTGCTGTCTCCTTCTCTCTGTCCCTGCTGTCTCTTTCTCTCTGTCCCCGCTGTCTCTTTCTCTCTGTCCCCGCTGTCTCTCTCTCTCTGTCCCCACTGTCTCTCTCTCTGTCCTCGCTGTCTCTCTCTGTGTCCCCGCTGTTTCTCTCTCTCTCTGTGTCCCTGCTGTCTCTCTCTCTGCCCTCTCTGTCTCACTCTGTCCCTGCTCTCTGTCTCACTCTGTCTCACTCTGTCCCCGCTCTCTGTTGCTCTGTCTCTCTCTCTCTGTCCCCGCTCCCTGTCTCTCTCTCTCTCTGTCCCCGCTCTGTCTCTCTCTCTCTGTCCCCGCTCTCTATCTCTCTCTCTGTCCCCGCTCTCTGTCTCTCTCTCTCTCTCTCTCTGTCCCTGCTCTCTGTCTTTCTCTCCCTGTCTCTCTCTCTGTCCTCTCTCTCTGTCCCCACTCTCTGTCTCTCTCTCTCTGTCCCCGCTCTCTTTCTCTCTCTCTCTCTCTCTCTCTCTCTGTGTCCCTGCTCTCTGTCTCTCTCTTTCTGTTCCCGCTCTCTGTCTGTCTCTCTCTCTGTCCCCACTCTGTGTGTCTCTCTCTCTCTGTCCCCGCTCTATGTCTGTCTCTCTCTTTCTCTCTCTCTCTGTCCCCGCTCTCTGTCTCTCTCTCTCTCTGTCCCCGCTCTCTGTGTCTGTCTCTCTCTCTGTCCCCACTCTCTGTGTCTGTCTCTCTCTGTCCCCACTCTCTGTGTCTGTCTCTCTCTCTCTCTGTCCCCGCTCTCTGTGTCTCTCTCTCTCTCTGTCCCCGCTCTCTGTGTTTCTCTCTCTCTCTATCCCCGCTCTGTCTCTCTCACTCCCTCTCCCGCTCTCTGTCTCTCTCTCTCTGTCCCCGCTCTCTGTCTCTCTCTCTGTCCCCGCTCTCTGTGTCTTTCCCTCTCTCTCTCTGTCCCCGCTCTCTGTCTCTCTCTCTCTCTCTCTGTCCCTGCTCTCTGTCTCTCTCTCTCTGTCCCTGCTCTCTGTCTCTCTCTCTGTCCCCGCTTTCTGTGTGTCTCTCTCTCTGTCCCCGCTCTCTGTGTCTCTCTCTCTCTGTCCCAGCTCTCTGTGTGTCTCTCTCTCTCTGTCCCCGCTCTCTGTCTCTCTCTCTCTGTCCCTGCTCTCTGTGTGTGTGTGTGTGTGTGTGTGTGTCTCTCTCTCTGTCCCCGCTCCGTGTCTCTCTCTCTCTGTCCCCGCTCTCTGTGTGTGTGTCTCTCTCTCCCCGCTCTCTGTCTTTCTCTCTCTCTCTCTGTCCCCGCTCTGTTTGTCTCTCTCTCTCTCTGTGCCCGCTCTCTGTGTCTCTCTCTCTGTCCTTGCTCTCTGTTTCTCTCTCTGTCCCCGCTCTCTATGTCTCTCTCTCTGTCCCTGCTCTCTGTGTCTCTCTCTCTGTCCCTGCTCTGTGTGTGTGTGTGTGTGTGTGTCTCTCTCTTTCTGTCCTTGCTCTCTGTGTCTCACCCATCACCCATGCACGCCCTGCAGTGTCAGGGGAAGAAGATCCTCGGTGGAGCTGCGGACCCACGCCGGAGAATAGAGGTCACCACACAGTCAGAGGGACTGCTGACAGCTGCCTGTTCCTGGCGGAGGAGAGTGATCCAGTCACAGAAGACTTACATTTCAGGTGAGTATATTTTTCATCCTGCTTTTTCAATGTATTTTTCCTCTGCTCTATGCTCTGTTCCAGGTCACCCCACAGCCTGTCACCCCACTATTACTGACCCCACCTCACATCTGCTACTTACAGCCTGTCACACCACACCCGCTACTCCCCCTTCTCACTCACTGCCTGTCACCACACTACCCCCCTTCTCACTCACAGCCTGTCACCCAACTACCCCCCTTCATACTCACAGCCTGTCACCCCACTACCGCTACACCTTCTCACTTACAACCTGTCACCCCACACCCATTGTCACCACTAACAGCCTGTCATCCCACATCTGCTACCCCCACTCACAGCTTGTCACCCCACACGAGTGACGTAGCTATAGAAGGTGCAAGGGATGCAAATGCTCTGGTAGTGCCACTGTGGGGGAATGTGTATCTGGCAGTGGCACTGTGAGGCAATGTGTATTTGGCAGTGGCACTGTGGTGCAATGTGTATCTGGCAGTGGCACTGTGGTGCAATGTGTATCTGGCAGCGGCACTGTGGGGCAATGTGTATCTGGCAGCGGCACTGTGGGGCAATGTGTATCTGGCAGCGGCACTGTGGGGCAATGTGTATCTGGCAGTGGCACTGTGGGGCATTGTGTATCTGGCAGTGGCACTGTGGGGCAATGTGTATCTGGCAGTGGCATTGTGAGGCAATGTGTATCTGGCAATGTGTATCTGGCACTGTGGGGCAATGTGTATCTGGCACTGTTGGGCAATGTGTATCTGGCACTGTGTACTGTGTAAAAAGAGGACTCTGCCTGCGTACTGTGTAAATAGGGGACTCTGCCTGCGTACTGTGTAAATAGGGGACTCTACTGTCGTACTGTGCAAAAATTGAATGAAGGTGTGCTGAGAGACGACACAAGGGGGAGGTGATAGTATGCTGAGAGACGACACAATTGGTAGGTGATAGTGTGCTGAGAGACGACACAATGGGTAGGTGATAGTGTGCTGAGAGACGACACAAGGGGGAGGTGATAGTGTGCTGAGAGACGACACAATGGGTAGGTGATAGTGTGCTGAGAGACGACACAAGGGGGAGGTGATAGTGTGCTGAGAGGCGACACAGCGGGTAGGTGATAGTCATGTTGACACGCCCCATTTTCAGTGGTCACTCCCCTTCTGGTATGTGACCATGCCACTTCTGGTGAGTGACCACGCCCATTTTCTGGCGTGCACCTTGGGCGCATGCACATACTTTACTGTCATTTTTATTATTATTTTTTTTGGGGGGGGGGCACTCTTCATCTTGCCTTGGGCTCCGAAAACCCTAGTTACGCCTCTTGCGAACGCATCTTGAGTATTGTGTACAGTTCTGGGCATCACACCATAAAAGAGACATGTTAGAACTTGAAAAGGTTCAGAGGTGAACCACCAAATTAATTAAGGGGTTGGAGACACTGGACTATGATGAGAGGCTTTCTAGGTTAGATGTGTTTACACTACAAATGAGACAACTAAGAGGAGATATGATTAATATTTACAAATATATAAAAAGGCAATATGTGAAGCTATGAGGTGATTTGTTTATTATGAGACCTCTACACACAATGCCCGGACACCCACTAAGGCTTGAGGAGAGGAAATTTTGTACTCAGTGCAGGAAGGGATTCTTCACTGTAAGGGCAATATGAATATGGAATTCACTGCCAGTGAATGTTGTAATGGCGGACTCAGTCAATGTGTTTAAAAATGGGTTACATAAATTTCTAGTAGAAAAAAATATCTGAGGATATAGCCTTTAACCAGAATAGCATAGGGAGTATAATATATTTCATGAAGAACTCAATGGACTGCCGGTCTTTTAACAACCTCACAAACTATGTTACCATATACAGTGTATATATATATATATATATATATATATATATATATATATATATATATAAAAGAAAGAGCAAGACTGCGCAATGAGAAATAAAAAGTCTTTTTGTTGCAATCAAAGTCCGAAATGTAATTTGCCGCTGTCCTCCAGGAGTTACCGTACTCCTCAAGACATGTAAAAGAAAAAGAATGGAGGGCGCAATCGTGAGTAGTAAATCAATAGTAATTTTACTAGCACGTATCAACTCACATACATTTCAATAAGGGGTAACCGGTGCAATGAAGAAAACCAGTGCAGCCTCCGGATTGCTAACACTGGTGAACGCCGCTGCTCCTCTGATCCCACAGTCACTGTGATATCCAGCTCCACGGACCGCACAACACAGACCTCACTCCGGTACTTCGGTACTCAGGTCGAAAGTGTCACGTCACACGTCCTGCTGGCCACGCCCAACGCGTTTCGTCATGGGACTTCGTCAGGGGGTCAACCCCCTGACGAAGTCCCGTGACGAAACGCGTTGGGCGTGGCCAGCAGGACGTGTGACGTGACACTTTCGACCTGAGTACCGGAGTGAGGTCTGTGTTGTGCGGTCCGTGGAGCTGGATATCACAGTGACTGTGGGATCAGAGGAGCAGCGGCGTTCACCAGTGTTAGCAATCCGGAGGCTGCACTGGTTTTCTTCATTGCACCGGTTACCTCTTATTGAAATGTATGTGAGTTGATACGTGCTAGTAAAATTACTATTGATTTACTACTCACGATTGCGCCCTCCATTCTTTTTCTTTTATATATATATATATATATATATATATATATAGTGTGTGGGAAGGGGCATCATAGCATTGTCTTTTTCTGTGAATAACTTTTACATGCTTCTTCCCTGCGAGGCTTGCGCCTTGTGTCCCTATTGGGAAAATGAAGGGGGGTGGCACAGGGCACCAAAAAGTTGTGGCACTGTTATAACATATCTGTTGGAGGTTATATAAGAACTTTACATCCAAATGGAACTGTGTTGAAGGATCATGCTGCATTTGATAGATTGCAGATAAGTCACACTTATTTTTTTTTATTTGGTACAAGACTATATTATTCAGTATATTGTTTGGAGCTTTGTGGTATATTTTGTCAACATTCATGATGTCTACATGGCCGCAATGTAGATGTGCAGCATATCAAGCTGCTTGCAATGTCGACACTGACCAGGTTGACATGAATTATGTCAACGCTGATGAAATGTCAAAATGAATAGAATGCCCTCAAAACATCCGAGGTGATCTAGTGGTGATATACCTGTGCCGGCAGCTCCAACAATGTCTTCTAGTTCTGGCAGTCATCTGATGTGGACTTCTAGCAGATCCAAAAGTGCTTGTGAGTATTGACAACACCTAACCCACCCTCTAGTGCCTTCCCCTAAACCACTAATATGTTCAATGTCAACATATTAAAAATGTCAACATCATAACTATTGACATTATAAAGCATATTCAATTAACTGCAGGGTTTACCCCGTAGCTGATTTCCGTCCCAGGACAATTCAATTCAATGGGGATTTAACACGGGGAAGCTGTGAGAAAAAGTCGACGAGACTAAGGCACCATCAAGGGTTAATATGTGGGTAAAACATATAAAACAGCGGAACCAGTCAGTTTCTGAGCATTAATCGATGATTTATGTGCAGGAAAAAGTCTATTGCCCGTGTGGCAGGACCACCATCAGAGGGGGACTGCCGGGGACTCCAGTACTGGGCCCAGACCACGAGTGGGCCCTCATGGCAGCAGTGTGGATTGAAGCGCACCGCAGGCAGCCTCAGAAGGACAGTGAGGTAGGCATTTTAAAATTGGAGATGGTTGTGAGCCATTCGAAGCTCACCGAACAGCAGCCAATGAGGAGCAACTACAGCGGCAGCTTCTGATTGGGTGCCAGTTCGCAAGCTCAGATTGGCTCATGGCTGGCTCCACATTTGAAATACTGCCATCGCTGAACATCTGTGGCTGTGCCTCTGACTCCTTCCCTGTGCTACTGCTGTGGTGCCAGCCGCCACGGTCGTGCCTAGGGGCCACCTGATGTCCTGCGTCCTTCTGCCAGGACCGGCAACTGGCACAGAGAATGGTAAGCTGTGGGGACTGCAGGTGGAATTGAAGGTGAGGGTTGGTGGGGGGCCCTGCCTATTCTGGCAGTACTGGGCCAAACAATTTCTGATGGCAGCCCTGCTGTTCGGCATGCTAAGCCCTTATGAATATCAACATTGTAAATGTCAACATTTTTACTATAGTACTGTACATCACATTTGTAGCACACTGATACTGCAACATTGTGGTGCATTCATAAACAAAAGCAATAGGAGAAGTTACATAACTTGAAAAAATCATGAACATACCACATGGAATAGTACAGAAAGATAACACCAAACCATACTTGCCTACTCTCCCGGAAGTTACAGGAGGCTCTCAATATTTGGGGTAGCCCCCCACACCCCCCGGAGGAGCAGGGAGCTTTCCCACACACTAGTGAAGTGGGCAGGATGGAGAGATAATCTCCGGCATTCGCTCGTCCATGCGGTGGGGCAGGGGCGAAAATGACGCAAATCGCGGCATTTTCCTGAGGTCGGGGTGTGGCTTAATTATGTAAGAGCAAGGCCCCGCCCTCCGAATTTCCCTGCAGTGCCTTCTCTCCAGGCTTCTACGCGAGAGGAGGAATCAGAAGTAGGTAAGTATACACCACCCCATAGTAGAATGACACAGGCAACCTTGGCCCTCATTCCGAGTTGTTCGCTCGCAAGCTGCTTTTAGCAGCATTGCACACGCTAAGCCGCCGCCTACTGGGAGTGAATCTTAGCTTAGCAAAATTGCGAACAAAAGAATCGCAATATTGCGAAAAGACTTCTCTGTGCAGTTTCTGAGTAGCTCGAGACTTACTCTTCCAGTGCGATCAGTTTAGTGCTTGTCGTTCCTGGTTTGACGTCACAAACACACCCAGCGTTCACCCAGACACTCCTCCATTCTCCAGCCACTCCCGCGTTTTTCCCAGAAACCGGTAGCGTTTTTTCACACACTCCCATAAAACGGCCAGTTTCCGCCCAGAAACACCCACTTCCTGTCAATCACATTACGATCACCAGAACGAAGAAAAAACCTCGTAATGCCGTGAGTAAAATACCAAACTTCAGAGCAAATTTACTTGGCGCAGTCGCAGTGCGAACATTGCGCATGCGCAGTTAGCGGAAAATCGATTCGATGCAAAGAAAATTACAGAGCGAACAATGACCACCCATGTTCTGTTAACAAGAACTGTCACACTGTAACACGGTAACATAGATTTTGAATTTGATAGATGCCTTTAAGTGAAGATGTATTACATATCACAGTGGTTAATGACACTAAATAGTTTTGGATGATTCAACAAATGAAAACAGCAGTTGACAAATATAAGCAACAGGTTACTCACACTAACAAAATACCTGTGACAACATATTTCCTGCTTCACTGGCACCATAAAAATGAAAACACAATAACAATCACATGTAATCATATAAAATGTATGTGGTACACAAGACATATTACTGATTCAATTATGACTTCAATCTCTGCCTTCTCATGAAAACGACTTCTTTTAAATAGTGCAATCAGTTTAAATTGTATTGTTTGTCCTCGCATAAATGAGGATGCAGTAATGAATTTTTCCTGCAAATTAAACTTGATCAATTTTCTTAGCTAATCAAATGACACAGAGTCTAGTTTTCATTTAAATGCTAATGAATGAATATTTAGCTTTGTTAAGGCGGTCTACCTAATACTTTATGTCTTACTGTCTCATTTGGATTCCCCTTATTTGCTTAGTATACTTGATCTAATATGACAAAACAACCCACGACATAGGATAGGTAGGCAAGATGCTTATAACTTCTAGCTAGGCTTCACTCATCTCTCCTTTAGCCCTAAAGTACTGGATTGTATAGTTATAGAATCAAGAAGCAATTGATGCAAGTTCCTGATGTGGCAGATTTAGGTGTGAGGGAGCTTTTAGGGACAAAAATAAAGTTGCTTCCCCCCCTCCCATCCTTCCTAATTTGATTATTTTCGTTGTTTGGTTATAAGCAGAGATGAGCGGGTTCCGTTCCCTGAGAACCAACCCCCCCCGAACTTCACTACACCAGCCCGGATCCGAGTCAGACTCGGGTTTTCCCGCCTGACTCGGAAACCAGAACGAGGCCAAAACGTCATCAACCCGCTGTCGGATTCTCGCGGGGTTTGGATTTTATATAAGGAGCTGAGCGTCACGGCCATTTTCACTCTGGCATTGGAGAGTATAGCGAGAGGACGTGTCTCCGTCCTCAGTGTCCTGCATCAGTACTGTGGTAGTGTCTTGTGCTGCATCAGTCCAGTCACAGTGGTGGTGTCCTCTGCTGCCATATGTCCAGTGCTGCTGTATAAGTCCAGTCCAGTGGTGCTGTGTTGTACTGCATCAGTTCAGTGGTGGTGTATTGTGTTGCATCAGTCCAGTCACAGTGGTAGTTTCCTCTGCTGCCATATGTCCAGTGCTGCTGTATAAGTCCAGTCCAGTGCAGTGGTGCTGTGTTGTCCTGCACCAGTATAGTGGTAGTGTCTTGTGCTGCATCAGTCCAGTCACAGTAGTGGTGTCCTCTGCTGCCATATGTCCAGTGCTGCTGCATAAGTCCAGTCCATTGCAGTGGTGGTGTTGTCCTGCATCAGTCCAGTGGTGGTGTCTAGAGATGAGCGCCTGAAATTTTTCGGGTTTTGTGTTTTGGTTTTGGGTTCGGTTCCGCGGCCGTGTTTTGGGTTCGAACGCGTTTTGGCAAAACCTCACCGAATTTTTTTTGTCGGATTCGGGTGTGTTTTGGATTCGGGTGTTTTTTTCCAAAAACACTAAAAAACAGCTTAAATCATAGAATTTGGGGGTCATTTTGATCCCAAAGTATTATTAACCTCAAAAACCATAATTTACACTCATTTTCAGTCTATTCTGAATACCTCACACCTCACAATATTATTTTTAGTCCTAAAATTTGCACCGAGGTCGCTGTGTGAGTAAGATAAGCGACCCTAGTGGCCGACACAAACACCGGGCCCATCTAGGAGTGGCACTGCAGTGTCACGCAGGATGTCCCTTCCAAAAAACCCTCCCCAAACAGCACATGACGCAAAGAAAAAAAGAGGCGCAATGAGGTAGCTGTGTGAGTAAGATTAGCGACCCTAGTGGCCGACACAAACACCGGGCCCATCTAGGAGTGGCACTGCAGTGTCACGCAGGATGTCCCTTCCAAAAAACCCTCCCCAAACAGCACATGACGCAAAGAAAAAAAGAGGCGCAATGAGGTAGCTGACTGTGTGAGTAAGATTAGCGACCCTAGTGGCCGACACAAACACCGGGCCCATCTAGGAGTGGCACTGCAGTGTCACGCAGGATGTCCCTTCCAAAAAACCCTCCCCAAACAGCACATGATGCAAAGAAAAAAAGAGGCGCAATGAGGTAGCTGTGTGAGTAAGATTAGCGACCCTAGTGGCCGACACAAACACCGGGCCCATCTAGGAGTGGCACTGCAGTGTCACGCAGGATGTCCCTTCCAAAAAACCCTCCCCAAACAGCACATGACGCAAAGAAAAAAATAGGCGCAATGAGGTAGCTGACTGTGTGAGTAAGATTAGCGACCCTAGTGGCCGACACAAACACCGGGCCCATCTAGGAGTGGCACTGCAGTGTCACGCAGGATGTCCCTTCCAAAAAACCCTCCCCAAACAGCACATGACGCAAAGAAAAAAAGAGGTGCAATGAGGTAGCTGACTGTGTGAGTAAGATTAGCGACCCTAGTGGCCGACACAAACACCGGGCCCATCTAGGAGTGGCACTGCAGTGTCACGCAGGATGTCCCTTCCAAAAAACCCTCCCCAATCAGCACATGATGCAAAGAAAAAGAAAAGAAAAAAGAGGTGCAAGATGGAATTGTCCTTGGGCCCTCCCACCCACCCTTATGTTGTATAAACAAAACAGGACATGCACACTTTAACCAACCCATCATTTCAGTGACAGGGTCTGCCACACGACTGTGACTGATATGACGGGTTGGTTTGGACCCCCCCAAAAAAAGAATTTGGGGGTCATTTTGATCCCAAAGTATTATTAACCTCAAAAACCATAATTTACACTCATTTTCAGTCTATTCTGAATACCTCACACCTCACAATATTATTTTTAGTCCTAAAATTTGCACCGAGGTCGCTGTGTGAGTAAGATAAGCGACCCTAGTGGCCGACACAAACACCGGGCCCATCTAGGAGTGGCACTGCAGTGTCACGCAGGATGTCCCTTCCAAAAAACCCTCCCCAAACAGCACATGACGCAAAGAAAAAAAGAGGCGCAATGAGGTAGCTGTGTGAGTAAGATTAGCGACCCTAGTGGCCGACACAAACACCGGGCCCATCTAGGAGTGGCACTGCAGTGTCACGCAGGATGTCCCTTCCAAAAAACCCTCCCCAAACAGCACATGACGCAAAGAAAAAAAGAGGCGCAATGAGGTAGCTGACTGTGTGAGTAAGATTAGCGACCCTAGTGGCCGACACAAACACCGGGCCCATCTAGGAGTGGCACTGCAGTGTCACGCAGGATGTCCCTTCCAAAAAACCCTCCCCAAACAGCACATGACGCAAAGAAAAAAAGAGGCGCAATGAGGTAGCTGACTGTGTGAGTAAGATTAGCGACCCTAGTGGCCGACACAAACACCGGGCCCATCTAGGAGTGGCACTGCAGTGTCACGCAGGATGTCCCTTCCAAAAAACCCTCCCCAATCAGCACATGATGCAAAGAAAAAGAAAAGAAAAAAGAGGTGCAAGATGGAATTGTCCTTGGGCCCTCCCACCCACCCTTATGTTGTATAAACAAAACAGGACATGCACACTTTAACCAACCCATCATTTCAGTGACAGGGTCTGCCACACGACTGTGACTGATATGACGGGTTGGTTTGGACCCCCCCCAAAAAAGAAGCAATTAATCTCTCCTTGCACAAACTGGCTCTACAGAGGCAAGATGTCCACCTCATCTTCACCCTCCGATATATCACCGTGTACATCCCCCTCCTCACAGATTATCAATTCGTCCCCACTGGAATCCACCATCTCAGCTCCCTGTGTACTTTGTGGAGGCAATTGCTGCTGGTCAATGTCTCCGCGGAGGAATTGATTATAATTCATTTTAATGAACATCATCTTCTCCACATTTTCTGGATGTAACCTCGTACGCCGATTGCTGACAAGGTGAGCGGCGGCACTAAACACTCTTTCGGAGTACACACTTGTGGGAGGGCAACTTAGGTAGAATAAAGCCAGTTTGTGCAAGGGCCTCCAAATTGCCTCTTTTTCCTGCCAGTATAAGTACGGACTGTGTGACGTGCCTACTTGGATGCGGTCACTCATATAATCCTCCACCATTCTATCAATGTTGAGAGAATCATATGCAGTGACAGTAGACGACATGTCCGTAATCGTTGTCAGGTCCTTCAGTCCGGACCAGATGTCAGCATCAGCAGTCGCTCCAGACTGCCCTGCATCACCGCCAGCGGGTGGGCTCGGAATTCTGAGCCTTTTCCTCGCACCCCCAGTTGCGGGAGAATGTGAAGGAGGAGATGTTGACAGGTCGCGTTCCGCTTGACTTGACAATTTTGTCACCAGCAGGTCTTTCAACCCCAGCAGACCTGTGTCTGCCGGAAAGAGAGATCCAAGGTAGGCTTTAAATCTAGGATCGAGCACGGTGGCCAAAATGTAGTGCTCTGATTTCAACAGATTGACCACCCGTGAATCCTTGTTAAGCGAATTAAGGGCTCCATCCACAAGTCCCACATGCCTAGCGGAATCGCTCCCTTTTAGCTCCTTCTTCAATGCCTCCAGCTTCTTCTGCAAAAGCCTGATGAGGGGAATGACCTGACTCAGGCTGGCAGTGTCTGAACTGACTTCACGTGTGGCAAGTTCAAAGGGCATCAGAACCTTGCACAACGTTGAAATCATTCTCCACTGCACTTGAGACAGGTGCATTCCACCTACTATATCGTGCTCAATTGTATAGGCTTGAATGGCCTTTTGCTGCTCCTCCAACCTCTGAAGCATATAGAGGGTTGAATTCCACCTCGTTACCACTTCTTGCTTCAGATGATGGCAGGGCAGGTTCAGTAGTTTTTGGTGGTGCTCCAGTCTTCTGTACGTGGTGCCTGTACTCCGAAAGTGTCCCGCAATTTTTCTGGCCACCGACAGCATCTCTTGCACGCCCCTGTCGTTTTTTAAAAAATTCTGCACCACCAAATTCAAGGTATGTGCAAAACATGGGACGTGCTGGAATTTGCCCATATTTAATGCACACACAATATTGCTGGCGTTGTCCGATGCCACAAATCCACAGGAGAGTCCAATTGGGGTAAGCCATTCCGCGATGATCTTCCTCAGTTGCCGTAAGAGGTTTTCAGCTGTGTGCGTATTCTGGAAAGCGGTGATACAAAGCGTAGCCTGCCTAGGAAAGAGTTGGCGTTTGCGAGATGCTGCTACTGGTGCCGCCGCTGCTGTTCTTGCGGCGGGAGTCCATACATCTACCCAGTGGGCTGTCACAGTCATATAGTCCTGACCCTGCCCTGCTCCACTTGTCCACATGTCCGTGGTTAAGTGGACATTGGGTACAACTGCATTTTTTAGGACACTGGTGAGTCTTTTTCTGACGTCCGTGTACATTCTCGGTATCGCCTGCCTAGAGAAGTGGAACCTAGATGGTATTTGGTAACGGGGGCACACTGCCTCAATAAATTGTCTAGTTCCCTGTGAACTAACGGCGGATACCGGACGCACGTCTAACACCAACATAGTTGTCAAGGACTCAGTTATCCGCTTTGCAGTAGGATGACTGCTGTGATATTTCATATTCCTCGCAAAGGACTGTTGAACAGTCAATTGCTTACTGGAAGTAGTACAAGTGGGCTTACGACTTCCCCTCTGGGATGACCATCGACTCCCAGCGGCAACAACAGCAGCGCCAGCAGCAGTAGGCGTTACACGCAAGGATGCATCGGAGGAATCCCAGGCAGGAGAGGACTCGTCAGAATTGCCAGTGACATGGCCTGCAGGACTATTGGCATTCCTGGGGAAGGAGGAAATTGACACTGAGGGAGTTGGTGGGGTGGTTTGCGTGAGCTTGGTTACAAGAGGAAGGGATTTACTGGTCAGTGGACTGCTTCCGCTGTCACCCAAAGTTTTTGAACTTGTCACTGACTTATTATGAATGCGCTGCAGGTGACGTATAAGGGAGGATGTTCCGAGGTGGTTAACGTCCTTACCCCTACTTATTACAGCTTGACAAAGGGAACACACGGCTTGACACCTGTTGTCCGCATTTCTGGTGAAATACCTCCACACCGAAGAGCTGATTTTTTTGGTATTTTCACCTGGCATGTCAACGGCCATATTCCTCCCACGGACAACAGGTGTCTCCCCGGGTGCCTGACTTAAACAAACCACCTCACCATCAGAATCCTCCTGGTCAATTTCCTCCCCAGCGCCAGCAACACCCATATCCTCCTCATCCTGGTGTACTTCAACACTGACATCTTCAATCTGACTATCAGGAACTGGACTGCGGGTGCTCCTTCCAGCACTTGCAGGGGGCGTGCAAATGGTGGAAGGCGCATGCTCTTCACGTCCAGTGTTGGGAAGGTCAGGCATCGCAACCGACACAATTGGACTCTCCTTGTGGATTTGGGATTTCAAAGAACGCACAGTTCTTTGCGGTGCTTTTGCCAGCTTGAGTCTTTTCAGTTTTCTAGCGAGAGGCTGAGTGCTTCCATCCTCATGTGAAGCTGAACCACTAGCCATGAACATAGGCCAGGGCCTCAGCCGTTCCTTGCCACTCCGTGTGGTAAATGGCATATTGGCAAGTTTACGCTTCTCCTCCGACAATTTTATTTTAGGTTTTGGTGTCCTTTTTTTACTGATATTTGGTGTTTTGGTTTTGACATGCTCTGTACTATGCCATTGGGCATCGGCCTTGGCAGACGACGTTGCTGGCATTTCATCGTCTCGGCCATGACTAGTGGCAGCAGCTTCAGCACGAGGTGGAAGTGGATCTTGATCTTTCCCTAATTTTGGAACCTCAACATTTTTGTTCTCCATATTTTAATAGGCACAACTAAAAGGCACCTCAGGTAAACAATGGAGATGGATGGATTGGATACTAGTATACAATTATGGACGGGCTGCCGAGTGCCGACACAGAGGTAGCCACAGCCGTGAACTACCGCACTGTACTGTGTCTGCTGCTAATATATAGACTGGTTGATAAAGAGATAGTATACTCGTAACTAGTATGTATGTATAAAGAAAGAAAAAAAAACCACGGTTAGGTGGTATATACAATTATGGACGGGCTGCCGAGTGCCGACACAGAGGTAGCCACAGCCGTGAACTACCGCACTGTACTGTGTCTGCTGCTAATATATAGACTGGTTGATAAAGAGATAGTATACTCGTAACTAGTATGTATGTATAAAGAAAGAAAAAAAAACCACGGTTAGGTGGTATATACAATTATGGACGGGCTGCCGAGTGCCGACACAGAGGTAGCCACAGCCGTGAACTACCGCACTGTACTGTGTCTGCTGCTAATATATAGACTGGTTGATAAAGAGATAGTATACTCGTAACTAGTATGTATGTATAAAGAAAGAAAAAAAAACCACGGTTAGGTGGTATATACAATTATGGACGGGCTGCCGAGTGCCGACACAGAGGTAGCCACAGCCGTGAACTACCGCACTGTACTGTGTCTGCTGCTAATATAGACTGGTTGATAAAGAGATAGTATACTCGTAACTAGTATGTATGTATAAAGAATGAAAAAAAAACCACGGTTAGGTGGTATATACAATTATGGACGGGCTGCCGAGTGCCGACACAGAGGTAGCCACAGCCGTGAACTACCGCACTGTACTGTGTCTGCTGCTAATATATAGACTGGTTGATAAAGAGATAGTATACTCGTAACTAGTATGTATGTATAAAGAAAGAAAAAAAAACCACGGTTAGGTGGTATATACAATTATGGACGGGCTGCCGAGTGCCGACACAGAGGTAGCCACAGCCGTGAACTACCGCACTGTACTGTGTCTGCTGCTAATATATAGACTGGTTGATAAAGAGATAGTATACTCGTAACTAGTATGTATGTATAAAGAAAGAAAGAAAAACCACGGTTAGGTGGTATATACAATTATGGACGGGCTGCCGAGTGCCGACACAGAGGTAGCCACAGCCGTGAACTACCGCACTGTACTGTGTCTGCTGCTAATATATAGACTGGTTGATAAAGAGATAGTATACTCGTAACTAGTATGTATGTATAAAGAAAGAAAAAAAAACCACGGTTAGGTGGTATATACAATTATGGACGGGCTGCCGAGTGCCGACACAGAGGTAGCCACAGCCGTGAACTACCGCACTGTACTGTGTCTGCTGCTAATATATAGACTGGTTGATAAAGAGATAGTATACTCGTAACTAGTATGTATGTATAAAGAAAGAAAAAAAAACACGGTTAGGTGGTATATACAATTATGGACGGGCTGCCGAGTGCCGACACAGAGGTAGCCACAGCCGTGAACTACCGCACTGTACTGTGTCTGCTGCTAATATAGACTGGTTGATAAAGAGATAGTATACTCGTAACTAGTATGTATGTATAAAGAATGAAAAAAAAACCACGGTTAGGTGGTATATACAATTATGGACGGGCTGCCGAGTGCCGACACAGAGGTAGCCACAGCCGTGAACTACCGCACTGTACTGTGTCTGCTGCTAATATATAGACTGGTTGATAAAGAGATAGTATACTCGTAACTAGTATGTATGTATAAAGAAAGAAAAAAAAACCACGGTTAGGTGGTATATACAATTATGGACGGGCTGCCGAGTGCCGACACAGAGGTAGCCACAGCCGTGAACTACCGCACTGTACTGTGTCTGCTGCTAATATATAGACTGGTTGATAAAGAGATAGTATACTCGTAACTAGTATGTATGTATAAAGAAAGAAAAAAAAACCACGGTTAGGTGGTATATACAATTATGGACGGGCTGCCGAGTGCCGACACAGAGGTAGCCACAGCCGTGAACTACCGCACTGTACTGTGTCTGCTGCTAATATAGACTGGTTGATAAAGAGATAGTATACTACTAATATTATATACTGGTGGTCAGGTCACTGGTCACTAGTCACACTGGCAGTGGCACTCCTGCAGCAAAAGTGTGCACTGTTTAATTTTAATATAATATTATGTACTCCTGGCTCCTGCTATAACCTATAACTGGCACTGCAGTAGTGCTCCCCAGTCTCCCCCACAATTATAAGCTGTGTGAGCTGAGCAGTCAGACAGATATATAATATATATAGATGATGCAGCACACTGGCCTGAGCCTGAGCAGTGCACACAGATATGGTATGTGACTGACTGAGTCACTGTGTGTATCGCTTTTTTCAGGCAGAGAACGGATATATTAAATAAACTGCACTGTGTGTCTGGTGGTCACTCACTATATAATATATTATGTACTCCTGGCTCCTGCTATAACCTATAACTGGCACTGCAGTAGTGCTCCCCAGTCTCCCCCACAATTATAAGCTGTGTGAGCTGAGCAGTCAGACAGATATATATAATATTATATATAGATAATAGATGATGCAGCACACTGGCCTGAGCCTGAGCAGTGCACACAGATATGGTATGTGACTGAGTCACTGTGTGCTGTGTATCGCTTTTTTCAGGCAGAGAACGGATTATATTATGTACTCCTGGCTCCTGCTATAACCTATAACTGGCACTGCAGTAGTGCTCCCCAGTCTCCCCCACAATTATAAGCTGTGTGAGCTGAGCAGTCAGACAGATATATATAATATTATATATAGATAATAGATGATGCAGCACACTGGCCTGAGCCTGAGCAGTGCACACAGATATGGTATGTGACTGAGTCACTGTGTGCTGTGTATCGCTTTTTTCAGGCAGAGAACGGATTATAAATAAAAGTGGTGGTCACTGGTCACTATCAGCAAAACTCTGCACTGTACACTACTGAGTACTCCTAATGCTCCCCAAAATTAGTAAATCAAGTGTCTCTCTAATCTATTCTAATTCTAAACGGAGAGGACGCCAGCCACGTCCTCTCCCTATCAATCTCAATGCACGTGTGAAAATGGCGGCGACGCGCGGCTCCTTATATAGAATCCGAGTCTCGCGATAGAATCCGAGCCTCGCGAGAATCCGACAGCGTCATGACGACGTTCGGGCGCGCTCGGGTTAACCGAGCAAGGCGGGAAGATCCGAGTCGCTCGGACCCGTGAAAAAAAACATGAAGTTCTGGCGGGTTCGGATTCAGAGAAACCGAACCCGCTCATCTCTAGTGGTGTCCCTGTGCTGCTGTATATGTCCAGTGGTATTGCCGTATAAATCCAGTGATACTGCCGTATATGTTCAGTGGTACTGCCATATAATTCCAGTGATACTGTCGTGTATGTCCAGTGGTACTGCCATATAATTCCAGTGATACTGCTGTATATGTCCAGTGGTACTGCCGTACAAATCCAGTGGTGCTTCCGTATATATGTCCAGTGGTACTGCCATATAAATCCAGTGGTACTGGGGTATAAATCCAGCGATACTGCCGTATAATTCCAGTGATACTGCCGTATATTTCCAATGGTACAGGCGTATAAGTCCAGGGATACTGCCGTATAAATCCAGTCCAGTGGTACTGCCGTATAAGTCCAGTGGTGATGCCATATAATTCCAGTGATACTGCCATATAATTCCAATGGTACTGGCGTATAAGTCCAGTGATACTGCCGTATAAATCCAGTCCAGTGGTACTGCCATATAAATCCAGTGGTACTGCCGTATAATTCCAGTGATACTGCCATATAATTTCAGTGATACTGATATAAAATTCCAATGGTACTGGCATATAAATCCAGTGATACTGCCATATAAATCCAGTCCAGTGGTACTGCCATATAAGTCCAGTGGTACTGCCGTATAATACCAGTGAAACTGCCGTATAATTCCAGTGATACTGCCATATAATTCCAGTGGTACTGGCATATAAATCCAGTGATACTGCCTTATAAATCCAGTCCAGCAGTACTGCCTTATAAGTCCAGTGGTACTGCCATATAATTCCAGTGATACTGCCATATAATTCCAGTGGTACTGGTGTATAAATCCAGTGATACTGCCGTATAATTCCAGTGGTACTGGTGTATAAGTCCAGTGATACTGCCGTATAAATCCAGTCCAGTGGTACTGGCGCATAAGTCTAGTGGTACTGGCGTATAATTCCAGTGACACTGACGTATAATTCCAGTGATACTGCTGTATAAGTCCAGTGGTACTGGCGTATAAGTCCAGTGATACTGCAGTATTAATAAGTCCAGTGGTACTGCCGTATAATTCCAGTGATACTGCCGTATAATTCCAGTGATACTGACATATTATTCCAGTGGTACTGGTGTATAAGTCTAGTGATACTGCCGTATAAATCCAGTCCAGTGGTACTGCCGTATAAGTCCAGTGGTACTGCCATATAATTCCAGTGATAATGCAGTATAATTCCAGTGGTACTGGCATATAAATCCAGTGATACTGCCATATAAATCCAGTCCAGTGGTACTGCCATATAATTCCAGTGATACTGCAGTATAAGTCCAGTCCAGTAGTGCTGCCATATAAGGTCAGTGGTGCTGTCCTGTGCTGTATATTATTTACTCCAAATAAAGGGGATATTAATATTTAATCCAAATAATTTTCACAGGCTTTGCCCTGTGTGGTGTAGAGGTACGCTCTCCTGTACCGCATATTGTTATATAACTCCAGAAAAATAATGGAGAACAATAATTTGGAGGATAAAATAGGGAAGGATCAAGAACCACTTCCTCCTAGTGCTGAAGCTGCTGCCACTAGTCATGACATAGACGATGAAATGCCATCAACATTGTCTGCAAAGGTTGATGCCCAATGTGATAGTAGAGGGCATGTAAAATCCAAAAAGCCAAAGTTCAGTAAAAAGACCCAAAAAAATAAATTTAAATGGTCTTAGGAGAAACGTAAACTTGCCAATATGCCTTTTTACGACACGGAGTGGCAAGGAATGACTAAGGCCCTGGCCTATGTTCATGACTAGTGGTTCAGCTTCACATGACGATGGAAGCCCTCATCCTCCCTCTAGAATAATTATAAGAGTTAAGCTTGCAAATGCATAGCAAAGAACTGTGCGTTCTAAGATGCTATCACAAATCCCAAAGGAGTGTCCAAGTGTGTCGGCGATTGCGATGCCTGACCTTCCCAACACTGGATGGGAAGAGGTGGCTCCTTCCACCATTTGCACACCATCTTCAAGTGCTGGAAGTAGCACCCACAGTCCAGTTGCTGATATTCAAATTAAAGATGTCACTGTTGAAGTACACCAGGATGAGGATATGGGTGTTGCTGGCAATGAGGAGGAAGTTGACGATGAGGATTCTGATGGTGATGTGGTTTGTTTAAATAAGGCACCGGGGGAGACACCTGTTGCGCGTGGGATGAATAAGCCCATTGTGATGCTTGGGCAAAATACCAAAAAAGCCACCTCATCGGTGTGGAATTATATGTCAAGCCGTGTGTTGCCTCTGTCAATCTGTAATAAGTAGGGGTAAGGATGTTAACCACCTAGGAACATATTCCATTATACATCATCTGCTGCACATTCATCAGAAGTCAGTGTCAAGTTGTGAAACTTTGGGTAAGAGCGTAAGCAGTCCACTGACACCTAAATCCCTTCTTCCTCTTGTACCCAAGCTTCTGCAAGCCACACCTCCAGCTCCCTCAATGTCAACTTCCAGTCAGGAACGTCAGTAGTTCTGCAGGCCATGTCACTGGCAAAACTGAGGAGTCCTCTCCTAACCAGGATTCCTCCGGAGGATCCTTGAGTGGTACGCCTACTGCTGCTGTTGCTGCTCTTGTTGCAGCTGGGAGTCGATCGTACTCCCAGAGGGGAAGTCAGAAGACCACTTGTACTACTTCAAGTAAGCAACTGACTGTCCAACAGTCCTTTGTGAGGAAGATAAAATATTGCAGCAGTCATCCTGTTGCAAAGCGGATAACTGAGGCCTTGACAGCTATGTTGGTGTTAGATGTGCGTCCGGTATCCGCCATTAGTTCAGTGGGACTTAGAGAATTGATGGAAGTAGTGTCCCCCCGGTACAAAATCCCATCTAGGTTCCATTTCACTAGGCAGGTGATACCAAGAATGTACAGAGATGTCAGAATAAGTGTCCTGTGTCCTACAAAATGCAGTTGTACCTACTGTCCACTTAACCACGGACATGTGGACAAGTGTTACAGGGCAGACTAAGGACTATATGACTTCGACAGCCCACTGGGTAGATGTATGGCCTCCCGCAGCAACAACAGCAGTGGCACCAGTAGCAGCATCTCGCAAACACCAACTCGTTCCTAGGCAGGCTAC